>NC_035449.2:132707534-133016727 GCF_002127325.2 Helianthus annuus | reverse complement strand
CTTCCCTCTAGAGTACCAGTAGCGAACTTCACCCAATTAGCAGGGGGACACTCGCAAACAGCGAAAACAGCTTCGACCTTCTCGATCCAGTGTAGGAGTCCTATGGCACCCTCAGTGCCACTGAACGGAAGAGGCTTGCAATCCATGAAGGTCTTGAAGGTACAAACACGTGGTTGCACAGGTGCAGGCTGACCTATAGGGTGAGCTGCGAAAGCTGCAGCCACAGTGTTGAGCAGGCTAGTGAACTGAGCCTGAGTCATGTTGATGTTTCCTCGTCCGCGTCCACTCATTGTCTTCATAACCAGAAAACATAGTATGAGTGCGATGTCGTAACATAGCGAGAATAGGATAGAAGAGAGAAGGTGTATCTATCTAATCAGGCAACTAGTACGTATAGTAAAGCAGAAATCATAAGGCAATTAAGCAAGTAACTATGGGTCCGAGCTATGAGGTCAGATAAGTCGAGCCTTGTACTTGGAGTGTAGTGTCGTCACGAGTCACGGGTTATAGTCTGGTTTTTCTCAAAAAGATTTTTCCCCTTTTTAAAACCAAGTTCACTATAACCAATGGCTCTGATACCAATCTGTCACACCCCCAAATTCCACCCGCGGATAACACCCGCTTCGAGGGCGTGACTGACCAGGATCCAGCCACCAATTATACTGAATAGCTAAATTGCTAACAAAAGTAGTACTTACTAACCGTACGATTAGCAAGTGTTAAGTTTAGAGTTCAAGTCTTAAGTTCAGAGTAAAATGTAGCGGAAGCATAATTAACAGTTTTAAACATAGTTCATATGGTAAACATGATAAATGCCCAACACACGGGCAGACGACCACTACACATCCCAAGCAGCTGCTCCAGTCACTGGCCACCTGCAAAGCATGCAGTAAGGGGGTCAACAATAATGCTGAGTGAGTTCACTAGTTGTCCAGTTTTAATTACCAAAAACTTGTTTCACCAGTTAATTATTCCGTTTATACATGCCATGGGGAGCTACCCCAAAAGTTAGCGACTAAACTGTTTTTTTTTCCAATACCGAACACTAGGTAACCGTTTGCGTTTCCGCAGGATGCCCCGATGTCAATGTTCTATCATCATTGACGGATGCCTGAGTACATTAGTTCACGACCGATCCCATACCATGGCACGGTGTGAGGCTGGTAAGACCTAAATAGCGCTATCAACTAATAACCCGTTCGCCTGGCACCGGCGACTAATCGGTATTATGTAGTAGGGACTTGAGTGATAGAGTTGCGTTTAGTGCCGTTAGTTGCATTCCGTATAAACAGTAATTAACTAAAAATGTTTCCCAATACTAGGGAAGATACAGTAAGTTTGTTCCCAATAACTAGGGAAGGAATGTAGACGGTATCCCCTTTACAAGGGGATAGGGTTGTTTCAGTCTCGTGTCCCAAACCACCGGGACGCATGCTTTTAAGTTGTGAACTCACCTTGGGTTGCTCGGTATGATACGTTACTTGGTTAAGTATGTTGGTCACCACGTCCTAGCATGGTTACCAAGTATGGGTCAAGTTGGGTACAAGTAAACACGTATAAGACACACTTATCGTAAATGCAAATAACTACAGTAGCAGGTATTCATGCAGCCCAGTAAACAGAAAGTCCAACATACAAACAGTGGGGTTATTGGGCCCAAAACAGTAACAGATACACAAGCAGTCCAGTTAGCAGACAATCCAACAAGTACATTGGCCCAATAACAGTCCAGTCGAGACAAAGATGACTCGCAACCAAGGTTGCGACTCGCAACCGAGGTCTCGGTTCGTCATGCTTTGGTTGCGACTCGCAATCAGAGATTCCGACTCGCAACCGGCGGTTCCGACATAGCAGCTGTGGTTACGACTCGCAACCGGATCGATACGCGTTGATTACGACTCGCAACCGGGAGGTCTCGACAATTCCTGTTGTGGTTTCGAGTCGCAACCAAGGGTTCCGACTCGCAACCGTGGTTACGTGTGCATGAAGACCTTCTAGAACCTGTCATTTTGTACGAACCAATAGGAATGCATTTTCATGAAACCAATATGTACCATTTCCACTAAAACATGTTTGTTTGTCTGATTATTAGCCAAAACAGATCAAATATACACATTTCAAAAATAATTCAAAGGCATTCAAATTGTTCTTCATGTTCATCAAGCAATATTCAAACTATAATTATAACCAATCCTCCTAGTAAGCTAAAAAATCATTCAAACAAAGACATACTACTAAAACCCAAAACCGTGTACTTAAAACCTCATAATCAAGCCCTTAACATGATCGTTCAAGCAATTAGCACATATCCGAAACATACATATTATTCGGCCAAAATCATTCAAACAAGCATCTAGCATAATATCAAAACCATTTAACACCAAACCGGGTTATTTTTCATTAAGGCACATAATCATTTCAAGAAATCACCTTTATCATCAAACAAGTCTTTTATAGCAATAACATCACGATCAAGCATTAATAAGCACACAACCATAACAAACATCAACAACCATGAGCATATAAATACTAACCGGTAGAGACTTAAGGTGTGTGGGTTCGATGAATGAGCTTCCGGTTGGTGGTTCCGAGCTAAAGCCGAGTATGTTCTTGATTTGGTTGAACCCGAGAGGAAGAAGAGGGATTGTAGTGTTGTGCTAGGGTTTTAGGGTTTAGTGAAGAAGAGAGTGAATGAGGGAGAGTGTGATGAGTGTGTAAAATGGATAAGGGAGGTGGGGTTGGGTTTATATAGTGTACCGAATGGGCTTAGGGGGTTTCCGGTTGGGTTTTTGGCTACAAGGCCTTAACCGGCCCAAGTGCTTCACTGTTCACTCGAGACCGTGGTTTCGAGTCGGGTTGAGGTTTCGGTTTACATATATATAACACATATATATATATATAAACATAAGTAAATCGGCATGTAACACATAATAACAAATAATTCATCGTTTTCATTTAATAACATACGTACACGAAACGTTACATCAAGAAGGTTATCCGGAAAGATCCGAGGTGTCACACACTTGCCCATATGTGTGTTTAGTGTAAGTGAATATCGTGTTTATAAATTTAAAACTTGGCTAAAAAGTGTAAAAATGGCTTAAAATATACACCTAAAGTATATATACACTAACACGCATCATACATGGCTTCAAAACATTATACATGGTTTAAATATGTAGTATACTTGGTTTCAAAACATTATACGACATGCTTACATTGTACTAGACTTAATGGTGCGTTAAAATCGACAATGATACATTCATTAGCACTGATCATGCCGACCGGTAGTATGTTATGGTACCATAGGATTGAAAACCCCATTCCCGCTTCCTAGGTTTGTTTGGAAGTTACCTCTGGGAATGACAGAAACTGAGTGACATTATTGATAAACCTTTATTTTTATAGAGGTTTGTCCGACAGTCGACAAGGCTTGAATGTATTCGCCAACAATCCATATTTGTTTTTTACAATAAAAGCAATTGTTTTATACAAGATAAAACTTTTTTATTAAACAAGACATCTTGTTTATTCAAAACACTTGGTTTATACAAAACATTTGATTATACAAGACAAGACAAGACATTTGGTTTATACAAGACAAGTCATTTGTTGGTTTATACAAGACAAGTCATTTGTTGGTTTATTTAAGACAAGACATTTTGATTGGTTACTACAAAGACACAAATGGTTATTAAGTTAAACATTAACTATTTTCTTTTAAATCGAATGATTTTCCTATGGTTTTATAAAAGAATCACTTTTTAACAGAGATTCATGGATACTTTTGAAATCGATTAAACATTTTTTTTAACACTTCAAGCCATGAGTCTTTACCACAAAACCTATGTTACTTACCGGCTTTCCATGCTGACTTTATTTTCACATATGTTTCAGGTGCTAATGTATGATTTGCTAAAGCATGCTACACATAGGACGGACTCGGGCCTTAGTTTACTTTAAAACTTAAAGACAATTGTTGTATATTGTTTATGTTTTATTTCCAAGACAATGTAAATTATTAATTAAATAAAACAAAACCTTGTATACCATGTGTTTGAAACAATTCTTGTAACGTGACTCCCCGACGTTTCCGTCACAGTTTTTTGTTTTACGCGGTCGGGTGTTACAGAGATTGGTGTCAGAACCATGGTTTTAGGGAATTAGGTTATTAGTAATTCTTTTGACCTAGATAATAACCTTCCTAGGACCCTAACGTGAGGTGAATCACGTATAGAATTCTTAATATAATACCATCACCTATCCTTAGGTGATTACCAAAACAATACAAAAACCACAAATTCATTCTTAAAAGTCAAATTTTCTAAGACTTTTTACATAGAAATCTTCATCTATCATTAGATGAATTATTTTAGGCTTTTAAGCTTTTGATGTTTTCAAAATCTCGTCAAAGTTTGGGTTTTAATAATGTGAACACGTATAATATGCAAGGTGGATGCCTGTACCCTGAGTTTTCTATCTTAGGCTAAAGTGTTCGTACAAATCCACTTAATCGGACCAGTAACTCTTACCTGGGAACTCTTGGAGTGAGTGTCCACTTATAGGCTAAAGCATGTCTTTGCGATACATTATAAAGACCCATTTACTTTGATTAGTCACTATGTCGTTTATTTGTTTTTAGTAACAAATAAATGGTCACAATTCTTATGTTTCGTCAATATTTTTAACATTTCATTTTGACTATCCTTTATCAATCTCACACGTTTTCTCTTATATTTTCCTCCTCTTTTAGAATGCCTCCTCGTCGCAACGCTACTCAGGATGCCGAAATGGCGGCTTTAATTGCTCAAAAGATAGCTGTTGTACTCCCAAACCTTGTGACCCAACTTAATCAAGCCTACAATAACAACAACAACAATGCACCTACTTCGTGTAACTTTAAACAATTTAATTCGGCTAAACCACTCAAATTTAGTGGGTTTGGGGGAGCTACTGGGCTCCTACAATGGAAAAGACATGGTAAACTATTGGAGTAAAATAACTATTTTTAAAGGATTGGGGGCAAAACCATTAAAACGACCAAACCACAGGGAGTAAAATGAAAGTTTACTCAAATATAAAAGAAGAACAGTAAAATAATTCTAGTCCAGTCAAAAACTTACACGTTAACTTGAAATTTGCCCATGTAAGTTTGTAATCAACAGGACAGATAAAAATACGCGTGTTATTGAATGTTTGTTTTAATAAAGGTTATGAATTATAAAACAACTTTATTAAAGTCCAAGAGTAAGTTTTCTAAAACCACTCTGCCACACTTTCGGTTAAATGTGTGGCTAAAGGTCATTAATCACATTTCAAAACATTCAAGCCTACTTTTAGTCACACATTTTATTTATTTATGTGACCATTGTATTACAACTCAAAACTTTTAACCACACTTTACGAATAAAAATGTGACATTCACTAGCCACACTAGAAAAGTGTGGCCAAATACGATATACGCTCACAAAATGTGTTTGATTTTTTATTTATGTGACCAAAACACATATCTTCCAAAGTTTTAGCCGCACTTTAAATAAAATATGTGGCATTTAGTAGCCACACTATAAAAGTGTGGTCAAATATGATCTACTACCACACTATTTGATTCATGTGACAAAAAATACAACATGTAAGTTGTGACATTTAGTAGTCATGCTAAAAAAATTGTGGCCAATGTAATCTGTGACCATGGCCAATGTAATCTATGACCATGGTATTTTTTAATGATGTAGAGTTTTTATTAGCCACTTAAAAAAATTATGTGTGGCTTAAAGTAATCTATTGTCACATTTTTAACTTTTGTTCCATTCTAGTGCCTTGGTCTGCAACCAGCAACCACGTAACTCTCGTTAGCCCTAATTCTGAATCAAGAATCATTGGTTAATGGAGGAAGATGGTGTAGTTCATGCTAGTTCTTAAATCAACTGAATCAACAATGAAGACACCGTACGAAACAATACATTCATTGTCTTTTTAACCCTACAAATCTTCGAAAACCACCCGTTTCCGCCGCTTCTTCGTCGTACCTGACTCAACACAACCACCGTCACAAGAGTTACCACAATTCATCATCATTGTTCCCTCAGGCTCTCCTCAAAAGCGCTCGTGAGTTCCCAGTTTCAACTAAAGCTCTTAAATTTTTTGATTTCATTCGTGATAATCCCTCTCAGTCTATACATCCACCTCCATTATATTTTGTATTCCAAATTGTTATTGAGCCCCAATATGTGAAGAAAATTGTGCTTCCATTGTTGGTTTGTTTAATCTTTTAAAAGGAACTGAAGGTTTCTCAGAACGTGAAAGCTCTTTTGAGGTACAATGTTGCTCTGTAGTTTAGTGAGATGCAGTTAGTTATTTATTTTAGCATTTGTGGTTACATAATTTCAATGATATCTGATAGAACTGATTGGAATTTGTGTGTTTTTAGCTGAAAATTGACTAGAATATATTGTTTTTGATATATGTGCCATGTTTGTTGCATGATTTTGATCGTAATTTGCTTTTGGAAAAGGCTAGGTTTATCATAAAAACCGATAGGCATGTAAACGAACCGAACAAAAACGAACGGGGTATGTTCGTGTTTGTTAATTTTACATTGACAGGGCACGAACACAAACACGAACGCATAATCGAACAATTTCTTGTTCACGTTTGTTTGTAAAGAAATTGGTCATGTTCGTGTTCGTTCATTTAAAACCTAAATATGCAGTTAACAAGCATAAATAAACATAAATCAACAAACCAAACGTGTGTTCATGTTCGTTCGCTTAGTTACAAGGCCTATAAGCTATTGCATAGCTTTATAGTTATTTTTGGGATGGACGAAGTGATAAATGATTGATTCGTTGTTTGTATAAGATTATGTTGTCAGGGTATGTATTTGAATACACTAACTTGAGTTTGTGATTTTGGTATCAGAGGAAATCTTGTTGTGAAAAGGCAGTCGTTACTTCTGCGAGTTCTTTCTGTAAGTGAAAGAGAAACTGTTATCAAGACGCCTTGTAAACCTCCTTGTGCTGATGGGTATTCTGACCAGAATGAACAACTGGTTCGCTGCCTGTGTGCTGGTAAAAGTTTTGTTCCTTGGGTGTCAAACAGGCTAACTTTGATTCCCATAACAAACAGGTTGAATGCTCATGTTTCTATGGAGGGGGAACTGCCAGAAGAGGTTACAAAGCTGCCACCAGATGTTGAACTAAAAAAAATATCATAGAGAATCTTGCACACTTGCGCCAGCCTCTTTCTTGGGTTGTTTGTGATATAATCATTTGGTTGCAACACATGAAAATCAGAAGATGGCCCCATAGCCACTTGCATGCTTCACCAATATCAGGAAACCTTGAAGTGAGTGGATTGGTCTTTTGTTTGTTTATGTAGAAACGGGTTCAGATTGAAATGGGTTATGTTAACCCACTAACACTTTTTTATGCATTTTATAAAAATATATACATAAAAATGAGTTAATTATGATAGGATGATTTAGGTAGTATTTATAAAAATAGATTTTGGGCTATTTTCAAACTGGTCGCCCCGTTTGACATGTTTCCTATTTAACTAGATTTTTTATCTGGCCTGTTGAGGTAAAAGAATAACAACAACTCGATTGCTTAAATAATTTACCAACCAACATTGCATAAATGGAATTTTCTAGCTACACAACATTAAACAATGTATGATCTTTCTAGCTACACTTGTTTACATGACTGATAGCATAAGTTATAAGTTCGGATCATATATTTGGATGAATTGATGGATATATGTTGTAGTTATAACTCAGTAATGCTTTGAAAGAAGCAAGATTGGTAATTTTTCATCAGTCTTCACTAGTTTTGTTTGATTCACTTGAATAGCCGACCAGTTTATTTGTGTGATACTTATTATATTTTTGTAAGGGTAAAGATTTGTTTTAATATAATATAATAGATGTGTAGGAAACGAATAATTACATGGAAAATATGACTTATCGATATCTAATGTGTTTATGTTAATTATTAAGGAGCATGGCAGGTATTTGGTTAAAAGGAATATAAATGTGCCAAACTGCCTTTGTCCGGTGGGTGGCGAGGATCAAGAGTCTACGGAACATTTGTTTGTGACGTGGTTTCACTCAAACAGTATGGCATTTAGTATTACAATGGTGCAAGTTCCCTCCAATCTATGCGTTCCAGGTAAGAGAGCTTCTTGATTTGCATTTGTACGTAGGCGGGTCAGCGAAATTTAAAAAGGTTATTCTAGCTATTTTCCACATGGTTTGCTGGTGTATTTGGAGGTGTCAAAACGAAGCAGTTTTTAATCAAGGCCGATGCTCGCTGTAGAAGATTATGGGAGATGTAAAGGGGTTGTCATTTTTGTGGATTAAGGCGCATTCCAAACAATCGAACTTAGATTGGGATATTTGGGGTAGTTTTAATGTTCATAGAGTTGGGTGGTATTGCTTGAATGTAATATGAATTGTATATGGTTTACTATTTTGGTGTAAGCTAGCAACCTGCTGGCTTTTTCATCTGATAATAAATTGATTGGCCGTTAAAAAAAGGAGCATGGCTGGTGTCCTTTGTGTTGTGTTTTTGTGAAGTAGCAAGTTGACTTGATAAGTCAAAATCCTAGTCTTGGGATTTGCATTTACTTCCTTGCGAATCAAGATAATTAGTCTTTTCTTTAACTTTTAAACTTTCTTTCCTATCATGTTGACCTCCTTTGACCGTGGATGATGGTAGTCATATTTATTTTGTGTTTTGACTTTTGATGGTATCATGTTTACCTACTTTGACCGTGGATGATGGTAATCATCTTTATTTTGTATTTTGTGTGTTTAGTCCCATATAAGATTCATTAAGGGGTGTATATGAGGCGGACCGAACCCAGGCCTTCCACTACTCGAGCTTGACTCAACATATTTTTATGAAGCTCGAGCTCAAGCTTGGCTGTAGTCTACTTATTTGAGCTCGAGCTCGGCTCGTTCGAGCTTTTAACCAAGCTGATCTCGAGTAGTTTTCAAATCAATTACAGAAATTATGCATGTTTTTTTTCTAAATGACAAAGATAATACATGTAATCTCTTCTTTTTTAAGCTATATATATTTCAGTTCGGTTCCTATCCTGAAACTTCCTCTTCAAATGATACTCTCAAATTAAAAACATACATTATTTAAAATAAATATATAAAAAATATAACTACAAAATGCCATATATATCTTAATTAACAATATCGGGCCTTAATGTATCACAATAAACAATAGTAGGTCATGTATGTCGTCCTATTTGATCACAAGAGACAATAGTAGGTGCTATATGTCTTAATGGACCGTATTGGGCCTTAATGAATCACAACGGACAATATTAGATCATATATGTCTTAAGGAACTATATTAGGCCTTAATGGATCACAACGGACAATAGTAGGCCATATATGTCTTAATGGACCATATTGGGTCTTAATGGATCAAAACGAGCAATAATAGTTCATCTATGTTTTAATATACTATATTAGGCCATAATGGATCACAATGCACAATAATAGATCACACATGCCTTAATGCACCATGTTGGGCCTTAATGGATCATAATGGACAATAGTAAAGCATACGTATCTTAATGGATTACAACGGTCAATATTAGATAATACCTGTCTTAATGGACCTATTGGGCCATAATCGATCAAAATGGGTAATAATAGATAGTATATGTCTTAATGGACTATATTGGGCATGAATGGATCACAAAGGGCGCTAGTAGATTATATACGTCTCAATGGACTATATTGGGCCTTAATGGATCACAATGGACAATAATAGATGGTACATGTCTTAATGGACCATATTGGGCCTTAATGGATCACAATGGACACTACTAGATCATATATGTCTTAATGGACCATATTGGGTCTTACTGGATCTCAACGGAGAATAATAGCTCATATATGGCTTAATGGACCACAATGGGGAATAGTAGATCATATATGTCTTAATGGACCATAATGAGCCTTAATGGATCACAATATGGAACAATAGATGATATACGTTTTAATAGATTATATTAGACCTTAATGGATAACAATAGGGAATAGTAGATCATATAGGACTTAATGGACTATATTAAGTTTTAATGGATCACGAAGGACAACAATAGATCATATATCTCCTAGTGGACCATATTGGGCCTTAATGGATCACAAAAGGGAATGGTAGATAATATACGTCTTAATGGACCATATCGGGCCTTGATGGATCACAATGGAGAATAGTAGATCATATATGTCTTGATGGACGATATTGGGCCTTAATGGATCACAATGAACCACCTATGTTTTAATGGATCACATTGGGCTTTAATGGATCATGATGGGCAATAATATAGCATATATGTTTAATGAACCATATTGTTAGCGACTAAAAGCCGCAGCTGCTAGTTTTAACCGGGAGCTTTACATGAAGCTCTTTTATAACTGGGTTAACCACTAAAAATCATATTGGGCCTTCATGGATCACATCAGACAATAACTTATCATATATGGCTTAGTAGATCATATTGGGTCTTGATGGATCACAACGGGCAATAGTATATCATAAATGTCTTAATAGACCATGGTGGGCCATAATGGACCACGATGGACAATAGTAGATCATACATGTCTTCATGGACTATAGTAGATCATATATGTGTTAATGTATCACAATAAACTGTAGTAGATCATACATGTCTTAATGGGCCATATTGGGCCCTAATGGATCACAATTTGTAATAAAAACAATCAAGACTATAACCAACATTGCTCTAAATTTGTGATTACCCAACATCATTTACCATCATAATTTTTTACTACTTATATTATAATTTAAAAAAAATATTAGATAGAATTTATTTGTATGATAGTTAGGAATTTAGAGTTGGATACAGTTACACTTGTATATATTTACACTTATACTTGGTTCGGATCTGGTTTACAAAACGAGTTTTTTTTTTCGTTTTTTAGCAGATGTTATAATACCCGTCGGGTTTCGGGTATAGCCGCAGGTAGGGCTGTAAACGAACCGAACGTTCAGCGAACAGTTCGTGAACCGTTCGGCGGGAAGTTCGTTTATGTTCGTTCGTTTAATAAACGAACGAACATGAACAAGAAATTTCGTTCGATTAGTTAAATGAACGAACATGAACAGAGGTCTCGTTCGTTTGATTGTGTTCGTGAACGTTCGGTAAGGTGTTCGTGAACGTGAACATTCATTGATTTGCGTTCGTTTATGTTCGTATGTTTGTGTTTTAGTTGAAGATCTTTGTACTTTCTTATATTTTATTTATACTTTTTATATTATTAAACTTTTATTTATTTTATTTCCCTAACAATTAAACTAGGAAACCCGCTTTCACCTTGTTTATGCATCATTTCCCTGTCATTTCTCATTTTTTACATCCACGAATACGATCGGCCTCCGTTCCATAATAAGAGTTTCAAGTTCGAGTGCTACTCTCTAGGCCATCTAACTTTATCCCTCGTCGCGTTCGCCAAATTTATTTGTGTTCGTGAACCGTTCGCGAACACACTCATTTCCTTAATGAACAAACACGAACATAAAATCTCGTTCGGTAAGTGTTCATGAACCGTTCGTGAACACATTTATTTCCTTAACGAACGAACACGAACAAGGCCTTGTTCGTGTTCGTTCGGTTCGTTTACAGCCCTAGCCGCAGGTATCGGGTATACCCATTAGTTTGTTAAAAGATATACGTTGGGATTTCCAAATACATTTGTTACTGTTATAATTTTTATATAATTTTATTAATACAAAAATTATTATAAATTAAAAATGTACATTACATGCATATAAGTTTTATTATAAATTAATAATAATTTTGTAATACTTATACACTTCACAACATACAATATATAAATACTATTATCAAATATATATACTAAAAGAAAATTTACTTTTTCGCATTATGAACATACTAAAATAATTCATAATATACAAGGGTTAATGGAAAATAAGAATATAAATTAAAAAATTCGGGTATATAGTTCGGGTAAATGGGTACGTCATTTCGAGTAATCGGGTCGGGTATCTCCTAATTCCATACCCGACCCATACCCGCGAAAATTTCTAAAACTAATCCCATACCTGACTCAATACCCGTCGGGTATCGGGTATACCCATCCCATTTGTGTCGGGTTTTGGGTATACCCGTCAGGCTCGGGTATTTTTGCCATCCCTACCAAAAATATCCCTCCCAAGTATTTATAAAATAGTTTCATCCAACATTTTCATCTCCAGTAATATCCTTCTCGTTTAACCATCTCAAAAATTTGAACTCCCCCCAAAATTTTTCTAAAAACAAACAAATCCAAAACCCTTACTTCCAAATCACAAAATCGCAAAACCACCTTTTCAATTTCAAATCCGTTCACCCCCAAATTCCTTCCTCTAAATTAATCACCGTTCACGCTAATGCTAGGGTTTATTTCCATCGTTCTTCTCCACTGAGATATGTGCATAGCGCTATGGTTCAACCGTCATTTTCTCTGTCAAAGTTGAGATTTGAGATACTTCGGTCACAGCAACTAGATCGTGGCTGGGAGATGATTCATGGGTTCAAATTCAGCTTCAACTTTGTGTCACTCTTCTCTTGCCCAAGTACATGTCTACAACTAAGCTGGTACATCACAACCCACCAAAATTAAAAATAATGTGATGGTTCAGCATAAATATGTGTTCAATTGCAAGAGGGAAACATCAAATTTGGTTCAGCATAAATATGTGTTCAATTGTAAGTGTTTTGTGGTTGTTTTACTTGTTTTTGTTTGACTTTAAATGATTGTTGTTGGACCGATTGGTTTGAATAACATTTTGTTTGATGTTTTTATGTTGAATCTATTGTTGATTAGATTGAGTAATTTCAGTCAAATAGAGATATTTCTGTTGTAAAACATTGGGGCATTGAATATTGGTTTATAAGTTATAAGTTGTTTGTTGTCGTCTATTCTATTCTGTTAGACAAATTGAAAGATGATAAGCGAAATTGGTATTTTTGTTGATATGATTGTAAATCTTGTAAAAATTTATTAAGTGATAATGTTGGGATTGAACCCTACCAGAGGAACAGATAATGAAAGCCAAAACCGGATCACAACTGTGGACTCAAAATAAGCAGCTGTTTACACTTGGCTTTCCCCTTGACAGTGGTAATCTAACAGCTGATAGATCTTAAGTACTTCTCACTATAACAACTGATGAACCAAACACTGATGAAACTCTAAAGACTGCTGAAGACAAACACTGCTGCTCTATCTACTGTTGTTTCCTAAGTACTGCTGAAGACACAAGCACTGCCCATTCAAGGACTGATCACCTTTGAAGAAAGCACTGATGCTCAACATCAGTGCTCAGGCTACAACAGCGGAACGTGCAGCAGTAGTTGTCTCTTGTTTTGTATTGTACTTATAATCAGTTGTTAAACATCAGTAGTTTGTATAGAACAGTGTTTATAGTTCGTTAGGTTGTTAGATGTCACTATCATGGTGACGTCAGCTGAGATGCCTCAGTGGTTTGGTTTGCCTATAAATGGAGCAGTATCCTATACTGTTACATTTGATTGACTGAGTGGATTCTTCTTCTCCAGTCCAATTCTTTCATCTTGTGCAACCAACCTTGGGGTATCAGGCTGAGGGGGAGCTTAGTATTGTAAGCATGCTTGTAATCATTTGCTTTGTAATTTAATCATTCGACTTAATGTGAAGCAATTGTTTATCATACTATTCTCTTCTTTGGATTGTGTTTACAAAGTTTGTATTCATTTCCGCTGCACTTTTCACTGTTTCATATTCTCTGAATGTTCAATTTATACAAACAAACACAATCATGAGAGCCTCAGATCCTAACAATTGGTATCAGAGCTTGGACAGTCAAATTCGATCTAACAATCAATTTGACATAACAGTTCAGCTCACATTTCATTGATACTAAGGTTGGTCGCAGTTAGTTGAGAAACAGAGCAATAAGAAATCATGTTCAAAGTGACTATTGAAAAGCTCTGTAAAACAACCAAGATGTCACAAGATTCACAAATTTCAAACAAGTGATGTCATGCACAAATCACCCATAAGTTTTCAGATCTGGAAACATGTCTGGTAGCTATGGGATGAAGATCTTCATTCAAAATTGATCTCAACTGTTGTAATAAACTTTGTGATGTTTTTATCATATTTCTTTTACTAAAGTATGAACCTCAGATTAACAAAACCTATGTTCATAAAAACATTAGTGTTTTGCTAACTTAGAAAGAGGAAATAAAACTTTAGTCATAAGATCTTATGTGTTAGAAGGCAGGATGAGAATCCTCAAGAGGACTAAATCAACCCTGTCAAAACACATTAAGAAAATCAGGGGTCAAAAACAATCCAAATCATAAGTAATGTGAGATTTGGTAATGAAAGATGTTCACATGTGGCCAGATTTCTTAAAACATTACTGGAAAATGATTCAGGATTAAGTATTTCCAAAATAAAATCTCCCAGTAAGTATTTTCTATACTTATGAATGGGAAGAGTAAAAAGGGAAGAAGAAAGTGAACGATACTCAAAAGTGTGTTTATCTCAAAACTTTTGAAATTAAAAGAAAAGAGTATAAACATAAAACACTTATGAGTCCAAAGTTAGGTAAACAATGGTCATCATGCAACTGTGTGTATTCATCAATACAGGAATTGTTCAGGTAACAACAGCATCTCCAGTGTTTGACCTTAAGAGAAGAATTTGCAATCAATTGACAAGAAAATGATCCTAAACAGTGGTCAAAATAACTTGAGAATAATATGATCATGAGATTATTTGGAAAGTTACCAGATCCTTTTGATGTTGTTTTCAAAATTTTTACACAAGTTCTTCTCTGAATAAAACCAGACATATAATTTTTTTCTATATAATATATTTTGTACTTTTACTCATTTTTGATAGTAAAAAGTGCATCTCTGGTCAGGATGTAATCTCCTTATTTTTGTGTGAAATTACTTTCCTAAAACTGATCAAAAGGAAATGGTGCTCATGTCAAGGTCATATTAAACTCAAGTTTCTTTATCACAGAAAAAATTGATTGCAAATTGATCTTAAAACTACTGAGACACTCATGTTCTAGTTCAAATAATTAGACACAAAATGAGTATCCTTAGTAAAGAATTTTTCATTATCTGGGATGCTGAACCACTGTCAGGAATAATGTACATGTGGTAAACCTAGAATATAATTTCCTGGGATAACTGCTGACAATTTAAACTTAAAAAACTGCATCTAAAATGTGGTTTGTTAAGTATAGCATCTTTGCAGCTCAACAAATGTTGAACACGAGATTGTGTTTACACAAAACAAAATCAATCTCCACATCTGAACAAACAGATGCTAAAATTATTTGTCAAAAGACAAAACACTGCTGCACAAACAGTTGTTATACTAATGGTCTTCATTATTGCTTCCAACCACTGTTTTACCTTAACTGCTGTTGTGGCTCAACATCTGCTCTCTAAAAGTCTGTCCTCTGCTGAAAGTCAAGCCCTGCTCCTTTAAAAACACTGATGTTCAAAATCATTGTTCTATCCACTGATACACTATCCACTATCCACTGATAGTGAAAATCACCCACTGCTTCATTTTATTACCGTTGTAACTACTGATGCTTGATCCATCAGTGGCTGTCAAAACAACTGTCCCCCATTATTTACCGTTTCATCAGGGGTTGACACGTGGTCAGCTTTTTAGTCGTCAGATTATTATAATCGCTGCCACGTCAGTATTCACTTTTTCCCTAAATAAAACCCTGATCAAAACCCCAAACAGGGTTTCACTGTCGAATTGAATTCCAAATATTTTCTTCACAAAGCAGTTTCCCACTCATAACTCCAAAACATTCTTCGATATTCTTCATCAAAAATGACGAAATCAAAGTCGAAGTCAAAATCAAAATCATCTTCTTCCTTTTCTCCCACAGACACCACTCAAATGGCCACTGAACCCATTGAAATTCCATACAAATCACCTCACAACTATTTGGGTCTCCTCACAAAACCCACTTCCACCAACACTTTCAACTCCATCATAGGCATCATATCTGCATCAAAGTATAAAACTTTGCTTATAGCAGATGCTCCCATTTATCAAGAAACCCAGAGAGAGTTTTGGAAAAATGCCACTCTTGAAAAACAAGATAACGTCATCAAAGCCATAAACTCCTCAATAAAGGGTAAAGCCATCCAAATCACTCCGCAATCTATTTCAGAAGTCTTTAAACTCGATGATCAGAAAGGTAAAACTTCTTTTTCTAAAACCGAGTTGAAAAATGATTTCTTAAACAGGGGGTATGCAGAACAACCAAAAAGGGATACCTTACAAAAAGGTTATTTTCCTTCTGCACCCAGATTTTTATTTCACACTCTTTTTATGTGTGCTTCAAATAAAACAACATCTTTCAATGAAATACCATTAAAAATTCAATGTCTGGGATATGCTATTTTAAACAATAAAGATTACAATTACTCCCAGGAAATTTTTAATGACATGGTAAAAAATGTTGACACCAAAGCATTTCTGCTCTTTCCACGGTTTTTAAGCTATTATTTTGAACAAAAATTTGAAAAGGAAGATGCTGAATTGCCCAAACAAGGTGCTTCTTTTAAAATAAATGGTTTAACGCCTGAAACATTCTCTTGAATGCTGGCACCTATAAAAACAAAAGAAGAGGTGCCTGAGCAGAATTTAGCAGATGAAACTGCTCCTCAGGTATCGGCTGATGAGCCCACTGCTCCAGGTGATCAAAGCAGCACACCCACTGTTTTGAAACGCACACCTGCCACCACCAAAAAGACCAAAAAGAAAACATCCAGAAAGCCCCCCAAACCCAAAACAAAGGCACCTTTGGAAGATGAGATCCCAGAGTCACTGCCAGTGACAGCACAAATGTCACCAATAACCACTGCTGCTACTTCCTCACAGCAGATGGAAGAAAGATCTCCACCCTTGCCTCAAACTCCTCCTGCATCCTCACAAAAGGTCAGGTTGTAAACACAGGGACCCTACAATATGAAGCTCTGGACCCACTTGGATCCATCTTCCACAGTCCTGATCCCAAGGACATGTCTCTTTCAACTCCTTTACCCTCACCCCCCACATTACCACCATCCATTATACCTTTGTTGCATGCAGTTGATGTTACACAGACACAAACCAGTTCCTCTCAATCACCTATCACTGAGAGTATACTCCCACAGGTGACTGGGTCTGATGCTGATATCTCTGCTATCCCAGCAACAACTGAGGAGGTTACACTGCAGGAGTTACAAGTAGTTCCTGTCAATAGTTCGAGCAGAGCAGCAACTACAAATGTTGGATCAATAGATCTGCATTTGGACAGTTGTTTCATTAGTAAGACTCCCTTGAAGGCAATTTCTACAATAACACCTATGATAACCACCAGTGAGTATGTATTGCCCTCTGGTACCCTCAAAAGGTTATCTAGTGTTGAAGAAAGAAGTCCCCAGTACCAAGAACAAGGGGCAACAATGGCTGACTTTTGGGAATCTGTTCCTAAGTCACACATTGGTACAACCATTGCTGGTGGGGATTCAGATGATCCTGTAAATTCAGGTGATGATTCAAAGTATCAGGAATTGACGGGCAGGGTTGAAAACCTGGAAACCTCAGTTGCTGAAATAAAGGATATGGTGCAACAGCTGTTAAGAGCTCAGAAAGCCCAATCCACTGCTGCTCCAACTCAAGCACCTGCACAACAGGCACCTGCTGCAAATGAGTTATGGAACATGTTCCAACCACTGCTGGAAAGACAAAAGCAGATGGCAGATCAGCAGCATGCTATACATGTTCAAAAGCTGACAAATATGGTGGAATCAAGGTTCAAAGATACTCAGGAAGATATCAAAGCTATCAAGGCTCACATTCAAAGTGCCTCTGGAAAAATTACTTCCACTGTTCTCTTCATGAATGAACCCTTCCCAGATAATGCCAAAAAGGGGGGAGAAGATCAAGTGGAAGAAAAAGGTAATTGATGATAGTATATACATTGAGCTAGAAAATAGCCAAACCAAAACTGCAGTATCAACACACACCACATCACCTCATACCACCACAACTACTGCTCCACCATCATCTGTGTCTACAAAACCAACATCTCCATCAAAAACTGTCACCCCATCATCACCACCTGCTAAAAAGCAGAAGACAGCAGGTGTTACAACATCTGTTGTAATGACAACAGCAGTTGAAACACCAGTTGTTTCAACAGCTGTTAGTCAATCACTCATCACCATTCAAACCCCTGCCATCACAACCCCTGCTCAAAAGCAGAAGACATCTGCTGATACATCAGTAGTTGTAATGACAACAGCGGTTGAAACACCAGTTGTTTCAACAGCTGTTAGTCAATCATCTACCACTGCTCTCACCATTCCTACGTCACAAGCAAAATCCATTTCATCCACAAAGCTTTACAAAAGAAAAAGAGAAACAACTCAAGCCACTGATGAAAAATATGATCCGGTTGCTGCAAAATATCCACTGGAACTAGATGCTGTAAAAAATGAGATGAAACAATTTTACACCGAGGATGATCCTTCAAAAAGAAGGTTTCCTTCTCTCATAGGCTTCATAGTTCCAGAAGACATGGATGAATATCTCGAAATGAAAGCAAGGCAAGCAAAGATTCGAGCTAAACTCGAATGCAAAGATCAAGGTGATGAAGCCATTTCTGAGAAATTGGAACTCTTACTTACAAAAGTCAAGCTGATGAAAGATTATGCACAAGTTTTGAGCAAAGAAAAGACAGATCAAAGAAAGGAGATGAGAAAAGAACTTATTGCATATATCATAAAAGAAAAATTCTATCCAGCTGAAGAAAACCAATTTGAAGAATGGCCAATAGTTGCTCTGAAGCATGAAGCAAACAGGATTGAAAGGATTAAAGGTGATCCAAGTAAGAAGAAGACAGCTCCAAATTGGAACAAATATAAAAAGCTAATTGCTGATCTTACTTCTGAATATAAAAATAAGAAACAGGAGCTGGTAGATGCTGAAGTGGACACTGCTGATGCCATAGCAAAATGGTTAAAACAGCATACTGATGAAGCTTATGAAAGGTTGAAGAAAAGAAGGATAACTGTCTCAGACACTTGAAAAAGGCATCACTACAAAAAGCTTGAACAGCAGATTGAAAACCTCCAAAAACTATCCAAATCAGCAGATAATCCTATTCTTGTGTCAAACCAAGAAGAAGGAAAACAACTGTCTGAAGAAGAGGTAAAGAAAAGGGAAGCTGAGTACTTCAATGAAACCATCATGAAAATGGGTCTAAAAGAAGAGAGCTCAACAAAGCTTCAGAACCTTTTTAAGAAGGTATTAACTAAACCTACATCACCAAACAATTCAACAGGCATGACAAACATTGAGAGGCAAGAGCTAATTGAAAGAGAGACTGCAGAAGACATAGCTGCAGCAAACAATGTCACTGAAATGGCCTTCAAAAGAATGTCTGAAAGTCTGCAAGTGTTCTCAAGGCCAACATCTCCAAACTCATAAAAAAATAAATCTCTCCCAAGAAACCCATTAGGATTAAAAGTACTAAAGTGGATGTCTGATAAAAAAACCCACGTATTGACCTTGGTCAGATCCAATGGCGAAATGAAGTATATATCAAGGAAAGAAGCACTAGGCCTTAGTGTTGAAGATTTGCAGGATCTCCTTGAACTTACATTGTGTAGGGATGAAGATGACTTGAGTTCCAAGGAATTTGAATTAGAATTTAAAAGACAAGCTAGGGAACTTCTGATGAGGAATAAAGGTCCAGAATAATGAAGGGTTTTGGCATTATCTGTTCCAGGGGGAGATTGTTGGGATTGAACCCTACCAGAGGAACAGATAATGAAAGCCAAAACCGGATCACAACTGTGGACTCAAAATAAGTAGCTGTTTACACTTGGCTTTCCCCTTGACAGTGGTAATCTAACAGCTGATAGATCTTAAGTACTTCTCACTATAACAACTGATGAACCAAACACTGATGAAACTCTAAAGACTGCTGAAGACAAACACTGCTGCTCTATCTACTATTGTTTCCTAAGTACTGCTAAAGACACAAGCACTGCCCATTCAAGGACTGATCACCTTTGAAGAAAGCACTGATGCTCAACATCAGTGCTTAGGCTACAACAGTGGAACGTGAAGCAGTAGTTGTCTCTTGTTTTGTATTGTACTTATAATCAGTTGTTAAACATCAGTAGTTTGTATAGAACAGTGTTTATAGTTTGTTAGATTGTTAGATGTCACTATCATGGTGACGTCAGCTGAGATGCCTCAGTGGTTTGGTTTGCCTATAAATGGAGCAGTATCCTGTACTGTTACATTTGATTGACTGAGTGGATTCTTCTTCTCCAGTCCAATCCTTTCATCTTGTGCAACCAACCTTGGGGTATCAGACTGAGGGGGAGCTTAGTATTGTAAGCATGCTTGTAATCATTTGCTTTGTAATTCAATCATTCGACTTAATGTGAAGCAATTGTTTATCATACTAGTCTCTTCTTTGGATTGTGTTTACAAAGTTTGTATTCATTTCCGCTGCACTTTTCACTGTTTCATATTCTCTGAATGTTCAATTTATGCAAACAAACACAATCATGAGAGCCTCAGATCCTAACAGATAAGCATGGTTCTATAATTGCGTGTCTGTTTGCTTTATGTTTGTATGAATTTGCTTTATCTGACTCTTTTGTTTAACTTAAATGATATCCTTAAACCAGATTTATTGTTGCTTGAAGCCTTGAAGTTATGATGTAAAAAATAAAGTGTTAAACCAAATTAAAGCCTGTTGTTAGTTATTAGTTATTAAATTTAGAGTTTGAATTTTCTGTTTTAGTTTAAATTTTTTAAGAATTTAAATTTGCTTATTAGTTATTATATCAATTCGTGTAGAATTGAAGTCGAAAATACAAATCGGGTCGTTCGAAAAGGAAAAAAAATTATACTAGACGCCTTAGTTGGAAAAGGGCCTTGATTTGTACTTTGTCTTAGGCCCCTATACTGGTTGAGCCGCCTCTCTGTAAGGTAGTTCCATGAAGTTAACAGTATATAACAATTCATAATTTGATTCATTACTTGAATTGATGTGTATTTTATAGGGTAAATTACAAGATGGGAGGCTGGTAGCTATAAAGAAACTATCTTTCGAGAAATCACATCAAGGAGAGGCAGAGTTCCTTGCAGAGGTGAGGATAATCGCAAGCATACAACACAAGAACCTAGTTTTCCTTTTTGGTTTCTGTTGTGAGGTACCTCAAAGGGTACTTGTATACATGAAAAATCGGAGTTTAGGTTGTATTATTTGTGGTATGTATACCTTAAACTCTATTTCAAAAATCTAATCAGATTTGTGTTTGTTTTTTGATCTTCTCATAGACACTATAAACATGCAAAAGCAACCAGTATCTAAACCGGAAGACTTGGTTCCAAATTATTTTGGGTATTGCTCGGGGTTTGCCGTACTTACATGAAGATCTCACCTCAGGATTGTTCATAGAGATATTAAAGCCATCAACATTTTCTTCACTGAGGATCAGGCTTATCTTAGCACCACGTTTGCTGGAACATAGTAAGAGTTCTAATATATAGATAAAATGAATGACCGAATTATTAAACTTTTTTCGATTACAATTTAATGATATGTGTTCATGTTTTCGTCATCTGTAGAGTTATACAACCCTATTATGTCATCAGGGGGAATTGTCTGAAAAGGCCGACATAGAGTTTCAGAGTTGTGGTTCTTAAGATCATTTGTTGCAGGAGACACTGATCTTACACTTTCATCCGAATTGCAATATCTCCCAGATTATGTAAGTCATTCGCAATCTTCTAAGTTGATTTATTGAATCAAACTAGATCTTATTTTACTTTATGTAGTCAAGTATATTGCACTAGTTATGAATGAAATCTATAGAAAATGGATAAACAAATGTTGGCAGGTCAACCAAATGTTACTCATTTTGACCAGTTTACCAACCGCCTATTTTGTTACCTATGTTTATTCTGAAACTGATGTTGTACGTGATGAATTTGATACAGGTCAGTTCAACGTCATTTTACTTGGTAAGGACCTAATCGACCCGCATGCAGATAAAACATGTATGGATTCTTTTCTTGTTACTATTGTATATATTGATATTGTCTTTTTGGAATAACTTATGTCTTATGATGAAGCGCACGACTTTGTTTTGTGAAGGAGTTTTGTTTGGCTAAGGGGCTGTTTGGTAGCCTCTTAATGGCCATTCAGATGCTACCTCTTAATGGTTTAAAACCTCTGAATGAATAAGAGGTAGCCTCAAGTCTGAATGGTTAAGAGGTAACCTCTGAATGATAAATCATCACATGTCACATTTTTCTACCTTCTCATTGGTAAAATTCTTAATGGTTCCATTAAGAGGTAGCCTCTTAATGATCATTCAGAGGCTACCAAACAGCCCCTAAGACAAAAGGGCCAGCTAATGGCCAAAATGAAAACGGGAAGAGTTTTTCAAGGATGAGAGAAGGTTACGTTGCAAGTGCTTCCAGGAGTGATGTATGTTGAGACAAAAAGTGCTGTTGTTGCAAGTGCTACTAGGATTAATGCAAGTTTATGTATTTAGTATTCAAATTGACAACTTATGTATGGATTTTGGTTTATTATTGTTAATATTATTAATTTTGTTTTTTAGGCTTGTTCATCTTTGTTATTGTTTTAATTTTAATTCTACGAAAATTTGAAAATAAAATTGTTAATTACACGAAAATGGCCACATAGCCACAACAATATATGTGACTATAAAATAGAAACGACCACACTTACAGTAAATTTGTGTGACTGTTGATACCATTTTGTCACACTTAATGGGCCATTCTCTTAATTACAACAACCTTTTTGTCACAATTTTTAAAATTCATGTGGCTAAGTCAAACTTTTTAGTGACTATATAATAGAAATAAACACGCTTATGGTAAGCTCATGTGACTATACAATAGAAACGGCCACACTTAAAATAAATTCATGTGGCCATGGATACCATTTAGTCACGCTTAATGGACCATTTTGTTAATTACAACAACCTTTTTGCCACAGTTTTTTTTTTTAAATTTATGTGGCTAAAACAAACTTTTTAGTGACTATATTAATAGAGAAATGGCCGCACTTACAGTGAATTCATGTGGCAATATAATAAAGACGGCCACACTTATAATAAATTAATGTGACCATTGATACCATTTAGCCACACGTAATGGACCATTTGCTTGATTACGACCCTTTTTGTCATAGTTTTTTAAAATTAATGTGGCTAAAACATATTTGTTGGTGATTGTATAATAGAAATGGCCATACTTATAGTAAATTCATGGGCCGTTGCCGCCCGTTTAGCCACACTTATTTGACTAAATGATTGATTTCAACAAAATCTTTTAGCCACAGTTTAAGTTCCTATGGCCACATATAAGTGAATGTGGTAGTATGATGCCTACGATGACTCGACCTTTGGTCACACTTGAGCTGGAAAAAAAGTGTGGCTAAAGGCGTATGGTCACACTTTTTTTATGTGGCCGTAAGCCATTTTTGACGTAGTGAAATACGCGTGTTAGAGAATATTTGTTTTAATAAAGCTTATCAATTATAAAACAACTTTATTAAAGTCCAAGAGTAGTAGCGGTTGTCTACCAACAGCAATCAGTCACTATTCCTCCGAGTTGATTCGTGATGGTAGCAAGGGGAAAATGCTAAAGATGAAATACTAAAAGGAATAAAAGTAAAAGGGATTAAACATGTACACTACCAAAGTTAAAGTAGATGAACTAAACAACCCGCATATAAACAAAGTTAATCAATAAAAAGAAAACTTTATTTTCAAAAACAGGGGCTAAAAACGTATATTAACCAATAAAAATAAATCCTTTTAAAAGGAGAGAGGCTAAACACATATATTAACAAAGCTGAAAGTTTGAAAATTAAATAAAAAAGAAACAACCAATTAGGACAAGAATTTGTAGTCGTAGGTAATTACAATTGATTTTATTGTATTAAATGAAATAGATCAAATAGAACATTAATAGATTTTTGGATGTTATTTAATAACGTCGTTTGTATGTGACTTAATATTTACCAGTTAAGTCCAAAATCAAGTCAAATAACAATTACAACCGAGAGTAGTCATGTAAACTTGAAACTTGTAAGCCTAAAAGCATATTAACTCCCAACACATGAGCTATTTGTTTTGATTTTTTGTTTTTCAAAATTGGTATAATCGAAATTAGTTACGCGGATGCTATATGCGTGTGTGTGCATGCACGTGTGTCTGCATGGCTGAATGTGTGTATACGAGAATGTTCACATGAAAACTAATATGTAATGTTTTAAGATTTCGTTTAATTTCAAAAGGGCATGTTATTAAGGGTTTTTTTTTTTTTTTTTTTTTTTTTTTTTTTTTTTTTTTTTTTTGGAAAATTAGATTTAAATAATCTCAACTTTCTCAAATTGGCTGATAATAATCTCAACTCAGTTATTTGCTGATAATAATCCGAACCGGCAACTTTTAGCCGATAATAGTCCGCCGTTAAAAATGGCTTAACGGAGTTAAGTTTTTTTCCCGAATTACAAACCGATGTTTTATGGATTTTGATTAGAACGATGATACGAGTCGATTTATGTAAAATTTACCTTGAAACGGTGCTTCAAACGGCTTGATTTTTGTTAATGCGAAGTTTAAACACCCGAATTGAAGCACCGTTTTCGTCGTTTGGAGTAGTATTTCGAGTTAATTTTACATCAATCAACTCATATTTTCGTTCTAATCAAAAGCCCTAAAACATCGGTTTGTAATTCGGAAAAAAACTTAATTCCGTTAAACTATATTTAACGCAGACTATTATCGGCCAAAAGTAGACCAGTTTGGATTATTATCGGCAATAAACTGAGTTAAGATTATTATCTAGCAAATTGAGAAAGTTGAAATTATTTAAATTCAATTTGTCTTTTTTTAAGGTAATAAAATTGGAACCATTTTTTACAATTCCACTTTTATAGAAAAAGCGTTTCAACATTATTAAGCATATAATTCCTGACATTAGTGCATATGCTGAAATTAAATTTCTGATCCGTTTTTTTACAAGACTTGATGATTAAAAGAATTCTTGAGGCTTTATTATTTATTAAATCAAATTTGAGAAGTAGAGTTGTAGGTGAATAAATCATCCTCATGTGAGTGAATCACCTGGTGTGAACATGTGACAAATCGTCATTAGCCCTTGTCCTAATATCATGTTTTCCATAATCTTCAAGTGAATAAATCATCCTCATGTGAATAGATGTCGTAATCGTTTTAAGGTCTTCACCATAATCAATCAATGTTTTTTTAAGTATTTATCATTTCCCTATCATCACCTTCAATTTTTTTAGAGTTTATATAAATTTTACGGTGGTGTTATATAGAGGACACAAATAGCTTTTCGTCATCTTTCATCATGTTTTGATCAGATCATCATCATTCATCCATCATCGTCGTGAGGATCATAATCATAAGACCCTTTGTTATGAGGTCACGCCCGACCACGTGGAGGAGAGTTTGGCGTTAGGTGGCGTTACACACTGCCCATTGAGGCGTGAAAGCCAGTGAAAAAGAGATGGGAGTGGAGGCTGTAAGACCGGAGGGTATGGGCTCCATCCCCGGTCCATCGCCCTCAAAGTTGGTCGTCCCACACCGGCCCCTTGTGGCCCGTCCCGTCTCAAGCGGCCTCTCCCCAACGATGGAGACGAGCCAAATTTTGGTGGGCCCCTTCAATCATGCCGTTTAACAACGGCTATTTAAAAAAAAACAAATTCATTTAATTTAAAATCTATATAAATACCCACACATTTAACCATTTTTATATAAAAATTCACCCACTTTCTCCAAACAACTCTCTTTACACACCATTTTTATACAAAAATTCACCCATATTCTCACATAATATTCTCTAAAAAATACACCATGTCATCTTCCTCTTCATCGGGTTCGACGGACACCATGAAAGCCGTAAAATATTTTATAAACAAGGTGGTAGAGACGACACAACTAATTTTGGAAGAAGAAGAGGAGGAGGAGGTTTCGTCACAACCACGAAACAGGAACCCAGACATCGAGCGAGACCGAGAAAGTTAGTTATATTTTTATGGGGAATTGGCCTTTAATAATCTCACCTATACCTTATTGGCCATTAATAATCCCACCTCAGAATATTCCCCCCACCAGTCCCACCTTTCACCTATTTTTCCTACAATGGTCCCTCGTTATAAAAACTTAACGGAGTTAAGCTTTTTTCCAAATTACAAACAGATTTTTTAGGGCTTTTGACCAGAATGATGATACGAGTCCAATGATGTAAAACTTACTTCGAAATGGTTCTCCAAGTGACTTGATTTTGGTTAATTGGAAATTTAAACACCCGAATTGAAGCGCCGTTTTCATCTTTTGGAGCACCGTTTCCAGACAAGTTTTACATCAAAAGACTCGTATCGTCGTTCTAATCAAAAGCCCTAAAAAATTTGTTTGTAATTTGGAAAAAAAAGCTTAACTCCGTTAAGTTTTTTTTTTTTTTTTTTTTTTTTTTTTTTTTTTTTTTTTTTTTTTTTAACGGGGGACCATTGTAGGAAAAATAGGTGAAAGGTGGGACTGATGAGGGGAATATTCTGAGGTGGGATTTATTAATGGCCAATAATGTCTAGGTGGGATTATTACAGGCCAATTTCCCTATTTTTATTCTTGTATTTTTATTTTTATGTTTTTAGTCTTATATTTTAAATTTTATGTTTTTAGTCTTATATTTTTATAGCGTTGCATTATATTTTTATTTATAAGTTGTATATATATTTTTTTATCTTGTAGGTGCTCACCAAAGATTATTCACCGATTACTTTGCCGACGAGCCGTTGTAATCGGAGGCTATTTTTAGACGTCGTTTCAAAATGAGTCGTCGACTTTTCTTACGTATAGCCGACGATTTAGCCGCTTATGACCCGTTTTTTACCTTGCGACCCGATGCTAGAGGCAAAACGGGCTTCACCACCTTACAGAAATGCACTGTGGCGATTCGTCAACTAGCTTATGGGACGGCAGCCGATGCTTCGGACGAATACTTAAATATGTCCGAAAGAACTGCTAGAGAATGTTTATACAAGTTTTGCAAACTTGTGGTGAGGCTCTACAGCCAAAAATATTTGCGAAAACCGAATTACAATGACGTCCAAAATTTGTATCAACACCACCAAGCAAGGCACGGTTTTCCAGGCATGCTCGGGAGCATTGATTGCATGCATTGGCCATGGCAGAATTGTCCTACCGCTTGGCGAGGAATGTATACGCGAGGCGATCAGGGACATCCAACAATAATTCTAGAAGTTGTTGCGTCTCAAGACCTATGGATTTGGCATGCTTTCTTTGGGATTCCTGGTTCGAATAACGACATCAACGTTCTACAAAATTCTGAGGTTTTTGACGATGTTATAAAAGGGATCGGTCCTGATACGAGGTTCACGGTTTCGGGAGTGGAGTACAGACGCGGGTATTATCTTGCCGATGGAATATACCCACCATACTCTACAATTGTTAAAATGGTTAGGCATCCTCCAGATGAAAAAATAAAGAAATTTGCCAAGTTTCAAGAAGCGGCTAGAAAAGATATTGAACGGTGTTTTGGGGTTCTCCAACAAAGATGGCATATTATTGAAAACCCAGTACGCGCTTTTACACCCAAAACGTTGCGATACTGTATGTATGCTTGTATTCTGCTGCATAACATGATCCTCGAAGACGAAGGACATGCAATTTGTGAGTATGACGAGAATGCGGTGGAGCAGAATAATGTTCCGGTTAGCGGAGAACAACAAGATTTAAACAGGTTCTCGTTACATAACGATTTCACACATGCCAATCTTCAATCGGACTTGATCGATCACATTTGGAATCTCGGAGAAAACAACGCGTAGTTTTTTTATTTATTTGTAACATTAGGCTTTTTTTTAATGTAACTTTAGTTTTTTTAATGTAACTTTAGGTTTTTTTAAATGTTACTTTAGGTTTTTTTTAATGTAGCTTTAAGATTTTTTTAATGTAACTTTAGGTTTTTATTTAAATGTAACTTTTTTATTTTTATTTACTTTGTTTTAATTAATATGGCAAAAAAATAATAATAAAGAAATGGGGGAGGACCATCCACCACACCCTTGGATAGTCCCCAAGGGGATGGTCCTCCACCTATGCTTATGTGGCGCCTATGTGACGGAGGGTCCCTTTAGGGACGATCCTCACCATACCCCATAGTATAGTAGCGTGAAGGAAGAAGATTTCTTGATGGGGACCACATCCAGCGGTATCATGACCGTTTAATTAACACACCACACACACACACACACACACATATATATATATATATATATATATATATATATATATATATATATATATATATATAACACCGTTTCCTACATTTCTTCCATCTCTCACACTTTCTCTTAACTTTTTATATTATTTTAAACATGAATTTTGTTATTGAGTCATAAGATTTCAACCTCGAAGATGAAGTCATAACTACAAGTCTACATCTATTCAGTTGAGTTAAAAGTTCACACCATGTATTTTTTTTATATGATCAGGAATTTGAGATATAATGAAGAGCATATATTATAGATGGAGAAAATCGTACTTAAAAGTTAAAACTTAATGCAATCGATTATAGATAACGTGAAACTAACACTTGCGACCTGCAACTTGTACCAACGACACTATTTGCTTATGAAACCACCAAAAGAGACAACCACCAGTAATCTCCAACCTCATGTGACCTTCTCCACCGCTCAAAACTTTAAAATTTCAACTATCGCCGACTCCCAAGTATTTCTGGTGAGGTTGAAGTTGTGGACGGTAGTTTAACAGTGGTGACCGGAGGTTCGAATGGTGGATTCCACCGAACACCCCACCCTTCGAACCTCCGACCACCACTATTAAACTACCATCACCGGAAACACGTTAGACATGGTGGTTGTCTCATTTTGAAGTTCACATGAAATTTTGAAGTTCTAAGCGGTGGAGAGTGCTGCCGGAACAAGTTGTAAGGTCGCCAGAAGAAGTTTCCATGGTTTGTGACGGTGATGGTGGTGGCAGACAGTGGTTGTGGATGGTGGTGATGGTGATGGTGATGGTGATGGTGCCACATAAGCTTCAACATCTGCATATAACCAGATTTTGAGTCACATAAGCGACCACGTTAGCAAATCACTAACTTGTTATAACCTAGTTAGTAAAGGTTTGATGGAGGAAAATAGCTTGAAAGTTGGGACTGGCAGAAGAATTTTTTAAGTTTAGATTATTATCTGCTAATTGATCTAAGTTTGGATTATTAAAATCCAATAACCCTTTATTTTTTAACAAATAAATCATCAAATCTGCTCTTTGTAGGATATAAATACACAATCACTTAGTTATGAAATACACTACTATACCATCACACTAGTCAAACAATGTCTCAGCTATTGAAATTTTATATCATATATTCAAATGTGACTTTAGGTTAAATAAAAGAAGCTAAATAATAAGGTAATGGTGGAGTGTTTGGGGAAATACTTGGTGTTCCTTGTGATCCAGGTTTGACTCCTACTCTCCCCATTATTTTCTGCGGCATTCAGGTGAAAGACGAACAATGGTGGCGCCGGTTCATCTTGGATGGGAGGCGAGGTTTTACCGATTATTCCACTGTCGTGCCTTCGGGTGGGTAGAGGTCAGGTTTTTGCGCATCCGGGAGAGCCAAGAGGCTGGCCGCATGTCACACCCCCAAAATCCACCATGCGGAGTATCACCGCTTGGAGGCATGACATGACCAGGATCGAGCCACCAATCATATTGAACAACTTAATTAAGTAAATAAAACCAACCACAATACAATTGGTGACCAAAAGAAAGTAACCAACTTTAAGTTAACAGCGAAAGCATAAAACGTAAAACCAAAACATAAGTTTAATAAGTTCATAAAGTTCAAATGTTAAGCACGGAACATAACAGTCCATATCCCACAACGACCTCCTCCTCGTGCAAGCTCCATAAGCATCTAGTGACCTGTAAGGCATGTAACAACGAGTCAACAACAAAGTTGAGTGAGTTCACAGTTGGTTGTTTAGTTTTAAGTTGTTTCCGAAAACATGGTTTGTCTTTTGCTGGCTTACTTGTCGTGTGGGTTACCCCATAGTTGAAACTATGATTAACCAGTTCCTTCTTTGTTACCCAAACCATATCCATAATCAGTGTGGGCTTCCCCATGAGAACCACTAGACCGTTACCATATCGACTACTAACGAAAGTAAGTTGTGCCCTACGTCAATGTCTATCATCATTGACAGTTTGCCATAGTCCATTAGTACACGCCCGTCCGACTGGCACAGTGTGAGGTTTGTTAAACCTAATAGCGCTATTAACTAATGACCCACTCGCCATTGGCCTCGGTGATTAAGTTGATATAAAATGAGGGACTTAATGATAGAGTTTTGTCTAGTATGTTTTAAGGTTGTTGTCCTACCCAAGGAGGACGAACGTACGTATTCTACCCAAGGAGAATACGTAGGATTAATATTGGCATCCTACCCATGGAGGATGGCGGTACATATCCTACCCAAGGAGGATATGTAGGTTCCGTTTTAATTCTTTAACCCATTCCCAACCACCAGGAATCCCATGTCTTAGAAAGTGTGTGAACTCACCTTGGCTTGCTCAGTTAGATTAGTTACTCTAATAATCAGAAATCAAGCACGTCCTAATAAGGTACAGATAACAATCAGTTTCTCATGCATAACACGTATCCTACGTACGGTTTATCTACCCCTTACTTCTATCACGTACCACACAATACTAATGTCAAGGTACTTTGTTAAGTTATATTATTTTACCCTAAAATAATATAACTATCTCATAAAATAAACAAGTATCCACACAAGTGTTCTAGTATAAAATATATATTCTAAATATATCTATCTTTAACCATTTTACTTGTAAAAATCAACCTCCGATACTTTGTATTTTTGTAACAAAACTCATGGCGAAGTTTATTTTGAAAAACAAAGTTAAAACGTATTTGTGAACACTTGTTACAAAAATAATTTCTAAGTGTTGGAATTTTTAGAAAATTTCGCCAGAGTTTCCTTTGTAAATGGAGGTGTCCATGCTAATAAGCATATCATTTTCTTTCTAAAAATCATTCAACAATCAACAACAATTTACCAAGAGCAAACTATTCTATTTAAAAACCAACATGAACTTGATGTTTCATAAAAACGCGTAGTAACTTGGTAAGGCGTTTAGTGGGTTTAGTTACTCTCTAAAGTGTGTCTACTTTATTTAAAATCTCATTCTCGGGATTTTTAGATGTTCACAACTTGTGAACATATTTTACAAAAATATTTATTTTCAACATTTTCATGTGTCACTGGTATCCATATACTTACTTTATTTCCACAATAGTGTAAGGGTCATGATCTTTCGAAAACCGTCTTTTAATCTTGGTTTATTTAGGAAAATCACTCACAAGTTTTAGATCTACAAGATCACTAGTTCACTTGGTTTATTATTTTTACAAGAAATCATTTTATCACCAAGTTCATGTCTAAATATGGAGGTGATTCTTTCATGAAAACCCCTAATCACCTCCTACTTGTTAAATCATGTTTTTAATCATAAGTTAGCAAGTTTCATGTAATGATCAACAACATATTTCTAGTAATCAACAAGCAAGCATCAACATATATCAAACAACATCTTACTAACATTATTTCTTCATGAATCATCTTATTTAAGCTTATGTTTCAAGTTTTAAGTGTAAGATCTTATGGTGTTCATATGTTTTCTTCATAATAAACCTTTTAACCACCATAAACATGAAGTAAATAAGGATTAACAAGGAGCTTACAACTAGCTTAAAGCTAGGGAAGAACAAGATGAAAATGTTGAGGATAATAGCAAACGAGAGAGGTCCTTGATTGTAGGATCGTGTAGCTGACCCGAACGAGTCGATTAGAGGAGTTTTGATCAGTTTCAGAGGTGGAAACTAAGAAACTGACTTAGAAACATCTTGTACTTTACTTTAAACACCTTTTAGATTGATATAACACTGATTACACGCACTTGACAAACCGACAGCACTTCGGTAGTCAAAATGAGAATTCTTGCAAATGATTTCGCTCCAAAGACTATATATAAGGTTCTGATTCCGCTTGAAACAGTTCAAGCAGAATAACATGATAACTGATTTCGCTTGAAAGTGACTAAAGTCATTTCAAGCGGAATCACCTTCCCAAGCGAAATCACATCTAATTAACCCTTAAATCTCCTATTTTCTCGATCTACGTGCCCTGATCTAACATATCTAGTACAAGACTCGATACAAGACGAAGTCGACAGATGCATGCACTAACAGACTCCTCCTCAGATGTTGACGAGTCTTTCGTGTCGAGTCTTTACGTCTTCAATCTTTATCAGTCTTCGGGCTTTACTCTTTCGAATCTTCTCTCTAAGATCTTCAGACTCCCCCTTACGATATGCTAGCATTCCTTCAGTTCATCAGCATCATCAGCTTCAGGATCGTAATCTGGTTTTCACATGTTCAAGATTGCTTCCTGGCTCAAATTTTGTCCACAGAGTCCTCAGGTATCGGGAACCTGGCTCTTTAAACACAAGCTTTTCAGGATCGATTACCCTGGCTCTTCAAAATCCATTCCAATATCGTGACCTGGCTCTCATCCAGCTCAGGATCGTCACCTGGCTCAAACTTACACCTGCAAAATATCTACCTCAAAGTAAACCTCTCAAATTTAAACATTTCAAATTTTGGAATTTAGACTCTCCCTCAAGTTTAACTATAATCTTGATGAACCATTTGTAGATTTGATCAAAACACATTTGTTTTCAAACACAGACTCTCCTTCACAAAATGTCATCATGTTTAGCACTTGGAACTTTGAAAATCAGCTTTCCAACACCAGTTGTCAAAAATCTTTTTGATTTTTCAAAAGTTTATGTTAAAACATACTAAAAATCTTTTTGGATTTTTGATTTTAAAGAAATACAGTAAAGAAATATTTACAGACAATATTTTTTTGAGTTTGTGTAAGAGGATCATATCAGTTTTTGAGACAAATCAACAACACCGTTAAGCTTCATTTCATTTTAAGTTCTAAACAATTCACCTAGAGTGTCAGTATATTGGTCCACTTAAATTTTCACACAAAGTTCAACTGTTTCGAGATACGGTATTAATGTTTTAAGCACTTAAACTTATTCGCGTGTCCCACTACTTGAATATACTCCCGTATCCATATCCCAATATTCAGTCTTACAGGTGAGTATACCTAGATGATATCTGTAGGGGGTTTGATGCGAAACCGTGAGAGCTCAGGTCAGAACGTCCGTTCAGCAGAGAGATGACGGTTCGACTTTTGGTGTGTCCCCTTTAGAGGATCTTTTCTTCACCAGCACATGATTAGCATTTTTCAATGTTTCATCATTTTTTATGCTGAGGGCGGTGCTATATTTCAAGCTTTTGCAGAATGTATTATACGGGGACTAGGTCAGAATTTCCATTCAGCAGAAGTCCCGGGATAATACCCCAGATATCATTGAGCATAAAGACCTAGTATCTCAGAAAGAGGGACATTTCAAACAAGATTTCAGGGGTTACCTATATATCCAAGAAATTGTTCCCCACGAAATAAGCAAGTTTGAATTTAGGTTTATATCTCGACACAATCTACTAAATGTGCAAAAACCTCCTGACACATCATCAGTGAGACCGTTTATCACATTTTTATCTTTCCAATTCTTTAGCATGTTGTGACAGTCCACTGATGTACTATCATTTCCTCTTTTTCACAACAAAACTCGTTTTTGATTTTTATCATGTTTTTGACTTTTTCAAATTTTCTAATGTTTTTGAATTTTCTGAAATTTTTACTCCCCCTAAAATGCAAACACATTTTAAAAAAATTTGAAAACAAACTGTACAAATAAAGTTGACAACCTATATCAAATTGCCTCAATTCGCCATCCACTTGGCATAAACAATCAGAACTCCCCCTTACAACAAACCATTTTCTCATTATGATTTCAAAACACTTAAGTTTTTTTAATCAAAATGATTTTTCCGGAAAATAAGTTTAGTTGATTATATCACTTGTAGGGACTGTTCATCATATTGTCTTTTAACCAAAAATATGAGGATTACATCAAGTTCAAATTAATGACCTTGAGTAATCACTTTGTCAGAATCAAATTCTGTACCACTTGTAAGTAAGACACTTATAAGAAAATCAAGTACAACTTAATGTCCTTGATTTACCACATGTAGGAATATCACATCTACACAGAATCATTTTACCAATCAAGATGCCAATTCCTGCTTCACACTTACCAACCTGGAAGCTCTGGCAAGTCCTCATCCTGTAAAAATTTTCAACATTAAAATTCATTTACAAAATCTATTTTAACAAGAATGATGCCGATTCCTGATCCGCGATTACAAACTTGGGATCTCCGGCAATTCCGGTTTTTCACATATTAAACATAGGCATCCAAGCCTCAGCAAGCTTGGATGTTAGCTTATCAAGTTCACTTTCACTCAGGGTATATGTTGCTTTCTTTGTTTCGTAAAACTCTTTTACCCCTTTCACTTTTCGATCAACCATTTTTCCAAAAATCTTTTTCACGTTTCCATTAAACGCCTTATCGACATCAAATTCTTTCTTTTCAGAATAAAATTGATTCGATATCTCAACTTTACCAACTTTTGATTTAAAATTTTCAGACCTCAATGGTGGAAAGTTCTCATCATCCATCGGAGGTACTGAGTTTTCTTCTTTGATCTCTACTTGTGACTCCTCTGATTTTGTGGAATCAAGTTCATCGCCGACTTTTTCATCTGACCTCTTAACAACCCACTTTTGGTTGTCTTTTGCTTTCTTTTTATAAAATTTTTTCTTTGAACACTCACCAACTTCATAAGTTGAATTTTCAAAAGTTTTAAATTTTTCAGTTGGTGGTTCAACATCGACAACTTTTTCTTTCAATTTTTCAGAAACTCCTTGTTTTGTCTTAATATTTATCGGACAATTCCATGCAATGTGACCAGCTTCACTGCATTTAAAACAGGTTCTAGTCTCTTTTGGAAGAAACACTCCAGTTGCTATCTTTTTCTTCTCAGCAAGAAACTCCTGGTTTGATTGTCTCCAGAAAGGTTTCTTCTGTTCATCCTCAGCACTTCCACCTGAAACAAATTCTGTTTTCGTTTTAGAATTTTTCTCATTTTTATAATTTTCTAGTGAAATAAAACCTAAACCTTTCTTTTTGAAATTACCATTATGGTTTGGTTTCTTTTGAAAACCAGAACCAGAATTGTAACCATTTTTCTTGTTTAATCGCTGTTGAACTCTTGAAGTGTATTTTTTAGGTTTTCAAGTAAGATTTAAATCTTTTATTTCAGAAATATTAATTTTTGTCATTTTGAAAACCTTTTTGATCATTTCAATTCTAACACTTCTTATTGGGAATTCTTTGTCAGAATATAATTTGTCAGAATCATTTAAAGTGTATGCCACTTCAAAAGTTTCATCATTCAAATTTGATTTTAATAACAAAAATTCTTTACTGTAAGCCCTTTTAACCATCGATTTTGAACTGTTGACTGACGAACTTGACCCTCCAGACTCAGACTTTGACTCAGACTCCTCATCAGTATCCAACACCTGATCGACCACCTTTTTGATTAACTCAGACTCATGATCAGTGTCGGACGAGGTAAACGTGAGGTCAATGTTTTCTGGTAATTCATCAGTTGTATCGGTTTTTAACTTTATATTAACTGCCTTTTCAACTTGCTCCTCATTTGGTTTTCTGGGAGAATAACCTTCCCAAATCGGAGGCGGACACTTGTTATAACTGACACTCGGTTTCTTACCAGTATCTTTCTTCTTTGGCATGTCATCTTGAAAAGCTTCCATACCTGCAACAGTCAGATAAATTCGATCAATAAGATAATCAGAACTAGAATAACTCTGTAATAATCGTCTGATCCTCTCATTTTCTATTTTTCGGTTTCCAACTCTTGCTTCCACTTTGTACTTTCTTCGATGTAGAAATTAATAGCTTTCTGCTTCGTCATCATTTTTGCATTCATCATCGTCTAGGCATTTTCTCTTTCAGAATTTGTCTTTTGAAGACCAGTTACTGTTCTGTTCAAAACATCATAAGACTCCTTCACATAGTTAAGATTGAACAGTAATTGTTCCTTTATCTTCTCATACTCAGCCAGCTTCTCGTCTTTTGCTGCACATTCCTTGCATGGTTCTAAACACTTTGAGCAAGGCTTGATGACTTCCACAATCTTTTCTACTTCAACGACTTTTTCTACTTCAATCACTTTCTCTGTTTCAACAATCTTCTCAGCAACACATTCAACTTCTTCATTTTGAACAGTTTCATCTTCTTGAGCAACACTTTCAGACTTCATTTGTTTTTGTTCTTTTGCTGCTCGTCTCTCCTTCAGCTTCTCCAAGCGATCTGCAAAATAAAATTGAAAGCTTTCAGGAGATAGATGAGTTTTAGCAATATTAATATGTTTTTCTTCCTCATCATCACTACTGTCATCAGTAGGTGATTGATCAAACTCTACTGATTTGTCAGAACTATCATCCGAAGAACCAGAATCAGATGTTGTTTGATCAAAAACAGCTTCTCTTTCTGAACTTTCATCACTTTGTAAATTTTCATCTGAACTCTATGAGCATTCTTCTGATGAAACAGATTTTTCATCTTCATTCTTCACACTAACTCCAATAGATTTCATCCATTCAGTAAACATATCTGGTTCTTTCACAATCTTAGCAATGAAAGCTTTAAACTCTCCCTTTTCATCAACAAACATATCCCAGTTAAAGCCTTCAGGTAGCCTTTCATCATCTTGATTGATTAGGCATGCTTTGCTGTCGGATGAAACGTATTTGTTCCAGTTAAAACTTTCTTGATTCCCCAAACATGCTCTTTTTGAATCCTCAATCACTTTTCGACCATGAGCCACTTGTGGTTCTTGTTGTTGTTGCTGACCAACTTGTTGATATATGGCTTTCCGGTAGTAGTCATCTTTTCCGAACGGATTCTTAACTTCACTTGCTTCTTTGTTCTTGCATTCCCTCTTAAAATGACCTTTCTCCCTGCATAAAAAACAAGTAACTTTAGATTTATCAAAACCCAAAGTTGAAACATGTGCATCAAGAATGTCATTTCTTCCAGTAATCAATTTGAATTTTTCAGCTCTTCTCAGGACACTAGCTAGACACCATTTGATGTCCATGAGCTCCATTTCTTCAGCGTCTATCTGATCGTAATCTTCCTTCGTAGGCATAGGATTTCCGATTCTCCCTGCAACCAAACCTTCATAGGATAGTAGCACAGAACCAAGTAATGCCATGTGATCTTTCGCAACTTCTTCAGAGAAAATTTGACCATCAGGAAGATTCAAAGCAATGTTGCATTGTATCACATAACCATTTCCACTTTTAGAGCTTTGATGCTGAAAGCTTGATGTTGTATCTTTTGGATTAACACTCGGATATGAAGAGAATCCACTGCTTTTGTTTGAACTTGTTGGACTCTGTATGCCCAAGACACATATTAAATTGATGTGGCTAGTACGTTATGATCCAAGTCGAGTCATACCCAATAACAAGCTAGATAAACACTTAGAATATTTATTTATGATATGATCAAACAAATAAATATTAACACTTACAATATTTAGAAATTGGTTTTCTAAATAATTACACTTGATAAACTAATAAATTATATGGATAATTTATTTTGAGAGAATATTTTATTTTGTTATTTAATGGGTTAAATAACTTAATAAAAGTTGTATAAAGTCTTGTGAACATATGATGTTACATTTTATAAATGTTATAAAATATATACAAGACTTATATTTTATAAAAGAATTTGTATTTTTTTTTATAAAATAAAAGCTAGGCCGCCACCCCCCCATGGTGTTCTTCCCAAACCTTTTTGTCCAATGGGATGACATGCAATTGTCATAAGTTAGAGACCATTTGATTGGGTGGTCTTCCCTAAACTTTTTGGTCCAATGACAATGCATGCAAATGCATGTGTTAGAGGCTCTCACATTGGGTCTTTTTGGTGGCAAGATTCTCTCATGTTAATATAATTAATTTGTTGCAAAAATTGGAAGAGGGACTTGAAGAAGCTCTCATATTTTTTCGGTCATATGTGGTTGATTTAGAGGGAACTTTAAAGATCAAATATCAAGTGCAAAACTCCATGTAAAACTCTCATAATTTCGGCCAAGGGTAGGGCTTCAAGAGTTTTGATTTTAGAAGTAATTACAAGTGCAAAATCACTCTTGTTCTCTCTCAAAAATCGGCCATAAGAAGGTTTCCAAGAGTTGGATTCAAGAGAGAATTTTAGTGAGTTATAAGTGTATAAATCCTAGCTAAACATAAGGTGTTTGTTGGAAGGCTTGGGGTATACAAGCTTGAGGTCTTCTACACTTGAAGGCAACCATTCAAGAAGCACCATCTTCTTCATATCCATTACTCCTCGGAAGGTAGTATTCTAAACACTCTATGGTTGTGTTTTAATTTTGATAGCATGCATGTTCGTATATGGATCCGGGATTGGGTTTTACATATAAAATAGGTTTTATATCTTGTAAGTAACATGTTTTAAATAATATTTTCCGCTGTGTTTTTATTTTATATGGATAAAATACTTTGATAAACATGTGAAAAAACCCAACAATGGCATCTAGAGCCGCTTATATGAGTGCATGCTTCATAGGATATGAAATTTCAGGTTTCGGGTTTGGGTAAAACCCTATGGCCGAAATTTTCACCTTGGTTATCTCTTTGTTTTTCAAGATTATAATCTTACATGCATAGATGAATCTTGAAAAATTATTTCATTTGGATGATTATTTTGTTTGGACAAAAACCCACATTTTTCGGTTTTTCATTCTTGACCGAAAAATTGTAGGTTGTAAAGGGGAACCATTTTGCTTCTTGAATTATATATATTTAGATATATATATTTTGGTGTTCATAACCTAGCCATGACCTTGTGTGAATATGTTGAATATTCGTGTTTGTGATTTGTATTTAATTATTTCAAAGGTTGTAATAATTATTATTTTGTTCTTCCATTTGTAAAGTTATGTAATTTATTTATTTTCATTTGGTATGTAAAATAAATAGATTAGGTGCATTTTATTTCACTAGAAAAAATGTATTAGGATATTTTTTTTTGTAAAAGAAGATGCACACAAAAATGCGGTTTTGGTTTTGGCTAATTTCGGGCTTAAAGGACTTCATAGTTCTTAACGGGATTTTAGCCCAAAAACCAAAACACATTTTTGAAGTCCAAAGAAGTTTGGAGCTGAATATAAAAGATATTTGGAAGACCAAAGAATGTGGAGAAATCACAACACAAGAAGAAGACTTGAAGCATTTGGATGCGGGATCAAGTGGGAGTTCAACGACACATTATTTGTGTCTATATTCACCCTTAGGAAGGACCTTTTGACAACACTTGTTTCGGCTAACAAGTGTGGTCAAAATAGTTGGCTATGGTTATGCACATATTGATATGTGTGTTGTGCTTGTGTGGTTGTTTATTTATGTTGTTTGGATGATATGTTGATATGCATGCTTAACAAATTAATAATCAACAACAAGTTTAAAATTGGTTCTTTAAAAGACCATTAAAATGGTTAATAAAGGTTATTAAAAATTAATGATTTTATAATAAAATGGGTTTTATTAAATGTACTTTAAAAATTTGTTTCGACAAAAGTACCAAGGATTTGAATGCATGCAAATGTATGGTACATAAAGTTTTCTTAACTAGAATTTTTGAAAACTCAAAACACAAAATCCCTTTTATAAAACAAGTCAAACACCATCCTTTTATACAACACTACACTTGGGAACTCTTATTGTGGGATAAAGGTCACCTAACCACATTTGAGGGAACTTGTATATTCGAGGTGGGTTTACCATATTTGTGGGATAAAGGTCACCTAACCACTTATGTGTGTAAACTCACACGTGTGTGTAAGTTGGACGACTTGATTTGGAAACCATGAACTTAGGGTCACCAAAGCATGGCGAACAAAAGGTGTTGATGGGATTAAACATGCCAACTAAACATAAAGATGTTTTACCGATCCCATATGACTAGAAGTTGCAAAGGGTTGCAATCGTCAAACGTTGACTACCTTGTTAATTTAAATAATGGGATAAAGGTCACCTAACCAATATTTAAATGTAACGTTGGATTCTAGATTTTAATTATTAATTGTCTATGAGACATAAAAGGGTATTAATAATTAAAATATAATAATATCGAAAATACTAAAATTTGAACCTTGTTAAATTTTGTAGATGGCCGCTAACAATATTACCCAAACCGTCCGTAACCTATCACTGTTAAACGATCCTAATCCCGATGAACATCTTATGGAAGATAAGGATGCCTATAACGATTGGATCAAGTATATCGAGGATACTATGCAAGCCTCTTGCCTCATGATAGGAATTATGATTCCCAAGATTCAAAAGGATTTTTTTTAATACCATGAGCATATGACATGATTACCCAATTGAAGGAAATGTTCCTACAATATGCAAGGGTTGAACACTTCGGGCGTTTCATGCATGTCGAATGGAGGAAACCCAATCGGTCTCATCTTAAGTCTTTAAGATGACAAATCCACATTGATCACCTCGAAAGGCTCAATATGGGTTAAAGGGTTTTATCCGTTCTAACGATCAATGAGGGTGGCAACAAGAAAGGGCATCACCCCGATACCAAAGCAAATGTTGCAAATGGAAACGGGCACATCAAAGGGAACAGAAAAGAAAGGATAAAGCGGAACCACCAAAACCAAAATATAAGAAGGCAAAGGTTGCCACGAACGATCCATACTTTGAGTACGGAGAGATAGGACATTTAAATAGGAATTGTTCAACCTATCTCAAGGAGTTGAAAATCAAGAGGGATGCGGGGCAAACCTCAGGTACAATCTTTATGAAACATATTGACCTTAATGTTATTTCTTCTAACACATGGGTATTAGATACCAGATGTGGAACTCATATTTGCAATCCGTTGCAAGAGTTAAAAAGAAATAAGCCTTACAAGAAAGGAGACTATGTTTTGAAACTTCCAAATGGTTTGGAAATTGTTTTAAAAATATATTGTGTGCTCCTAGTTTGACTAGGAACATTATTCAAGTTTCCCTTATAAGACAATACGGTTTTGACTTAAAGTTTGCAAACATTGACATTTATATCGATGAATGACATGTTTTACTTTAAAGCTATGCCTTCAAATGGTATTTATGAATCGGTTCATAATAATACATCATTTGATAGTTTAATGTACCAAGCATTCACCAAGAAACTCAAAATGGATTTGAGTGAGACCTATCTTTGGCATTATCGCCTTGGTCATATAAATAGATGTCACATGTAAACACTTCGAAAGAATTGTCTTTTGGAAACAAATGAAATTGGTTCATTTGATACATGCGAATCTTATTTACAAGGTAAAATGACCAAGTAATCCCTTAGTGGGAAAGGGCAAAAGATTTACTAGGTATCATACATTCGAATGTATGTGATCCTTTTAAGCCAATGACTAGGAATGGTGAAAGATACTTCATTACTTTTACCGACAACTATAGTAGTTAAGGTTATGTGTACTTGACACAAAGAAGAAGTTTTGAAACGTTCAGAATCTTCAAAAGTGAAGTACAAAATCAACTCTTTTAAAGTTCTTCGTTTCGATAGAGGAGGAGTCGAACTCTATTAGATATGGTTCGATCTATGATGGCTAGGAGTGCCTTATCTCTATCACTTTGGGGTTACGCTTTACTTTCCGTGGCCCGTATGGTCCAACCAAGAAAGTGGATAAGACACCTTTTGGAATATGGCATGGAAGGGTTCCATCATTATCCTATTTAAAGGTTTAGGTTGTGAAGCTTCTGTGAAGCAATACACCTCAAATAAAAGTACAATCCACTAAGTGTATCTTTGTAGGATATCCTAAAGATGGTATAGGATATTATTTCTACGATCCAACAGAGCAAAAGGTATTTGTTGCCCGAAAGGCTGAGTTCTTGGAAGCTAAGTTCCTTGTGGAAGGAGTTATTAGAACAAGTGGAACTTGATAAGAATCAAGAACCACAAGCCGATACACGTTTGGTTAAAACTAGCACTCAACAAAAGGTTGTTGAAAAACGATCAAGTGGTTGATCAACACACACAAAGCGTTCGCAGATCTGGTAGAATTAGTAGTCCACCTGAAAGATATGGATTTTTCATAGATGGATGCTACGTGGTAGATTCAGGTGAATCAACCATATACCATGATGCAATGTCAAAATACGATTGTGACAAATGACTTGAAGCCATGAACGTAAAGATGCAATCCATGTATAACAACCATGTAAGGGAATTGGTTGTAACACCTCTTAACTCCAAAGTAGTTGGAAGTAAGTGGGTTTTCAGGAAGGAAACCGATATGCATGGCAACTTGGAGACTTATAATGGGAGACTTGTAGCAAAAGGCTTCACTCAAACTCAAAGGGTTGATTATGATGAGACCTTTTCGCCTGTCGCAATGCTAAAGTCAATTAGGATATTATTTGCCATATCTGCATAATATGATTATGAGATTTGGCAAATGGATGTGAAAACGGCTTTCCTTAATAGATATCTTGAGGAAAATGTCTATATGATTCAGCATGAAGGTTTTGTCGATCCAAAACATCCTAACAAAGTATGTAAGTTAAAGAAATCAATCTATGCATTGAAACAAGCATCTAGAAGCTGAAATCACCGTTTTGTTGAAGAGATTATGGAATATGGATTCATCAAGAACGTCGATAAAGCTTGTGTATGAGAAGGCTAGTGGGAGCATTTTACTTTCTTAGTATTGTATGTCGATTACATTCTGTTATTTGGAAATAACATTCCAAACCTTGGAAGGTGTAAAACCTGACTTGGAAGTTGTTTTTCCATTAAGGATCTTGGTGAAGTCGCCTATATTTTGGGAATAAAGAATCTATAAGGATAGATCAAGGCGCACGATAGGTTTAAACTAAAGTGCATACATTGACAAAATCTTGAAAAGGTTCAAGATATAGAACTTTATGAAAGGTTTGGTACCTATTCAAGGAAGACGATATTGAGTGCGTTTCAATGTCCAAGCTCAAAGGATGAGCAAGAAAGAATGAAAGGAATCCCATATGCGTCTGCTATAGGATTCATTATGTATGTAATGATATGCACTAGACTGGACAAGTTATGCGCTTTAAGCATGACGAGAAGATACCAGCGGGTAACGGTCATTGGGTGACTGTTAAAAATATATATTGAAATACCTTAGAAGGACTAAGGATATATTTCTGTTGTAAAGGGTTACATGGATGCGAGTTTCGGAATTCGTTGTAAAGGGTTACATGGATACGAGTTTCCAAACTGATCGAGATGATTCTTGATCACAATTAGGGTAGTATTATCCACTACATAATCAGAATACATCGCCGCTTCATTGATTGAGATAATTCATATGGATCTGCCACATGAATTATTGCTGATCTAGGGGTAGTCCCTACCATTCAGGACTCCTAGAGATCTTTGTGATAACGATGGTGCGATTGCTCAAATCAAGGAACCTCGTGCACATCAAAAGACTAGGCACATTGAGCGGAGTTTCAACTACATAAGGGATGAAGTTGAAAAAGGGAAAGATATGTGTTCACAAAGTCCACTCTGATCAAAATATTGTGGATCCACTCACGAAGCTCCTTGAACGGGCAAAGCATGAAAGGGTCATACTTGTGCCTTAGGACTTCGATATTCTAGTGATTGGATTTGATCTATTTTGTATTTGGATATTGGAACAATTGTTATTATAACTCTCTATAATTTGGATATTGGAACAATTGTTATTATAACTCTCTATGGTATGTTGAGTTATGTTCCATTTTAGCATGTTTAAATCCGTGAATAAGTTACTTATTCTAAATGTCCGTAGTCGATCAAACATGTGGGAACAAATATGAATGTAAGACTATTATGAGTTTGGATTGGTGGATATTCATTTAGAATGAATATAGAGCAAAGTGTTGCTGCCAAAGTTCATAGATATTTGTGGGATACAAATATTGGACTGACTCGCTCTCAAACATTACTGCATGGAATCATTTGTGATTGATCATAAGTAAATTTGAGTAAAGGAGAATATCATAGTATCCTCTGACCTGAGATACATATTGGGTCTTGATATTCACCAAATATTATACCTTGACTTAGTTCTTCGCTGTCTGTAATAAGACAGTACACAAGGCTAAGCTCAGGTGTGGTATAAGGTGATTGTGAGAGACGTATGTAGTCAAGAAGGGATTTGTTCCTCTTATTCGTTGAGAGTAAGATGTCTAAGGCCTGATAAAGTTAAATCAACAGAGAGTGATCACTCTGTGTCTCTGGATTTAACATGACATCTTTAACGAAAGGATAAATGATAGATTCACCTAAATCATTTCAAGTAAGGGACTTGAAGGGGATGATGTTATTGAATGGCACATATAGTCATACGTATTAGGGGTAGTAAACCGTAGTTAGGCGTTATTTACTGCTTGCATCAATCTTCTATGTATCTTGTGCAAGTGGGAGATTGTTGGACTCTGTATGCCCAAGACACATATTAAATTGATGTGGCTAGTACGTTATGATCCAAGTCGAGTCATACCCAATAACAAGCTAGACAAACACTTAGAATATTTATTTATGATATGATCAAACAAATAAATATTAACACTTACAATATTTAGAAATTGGTTTTCTAAATAATTACACTTGATAAACTAATAAATTATATGGATAATTTATTTTGAGAGAATATTTTATTTTGTTATTTAATGGGTTAAATAACTTAATAAAAGTTGTATAAAGTCTTGTGAACATATGATGTTACATTTTATAAATGTTATAATATATATACACGACTTATATTTTATAAAAAATTTGTATTTTTTTATAAAATAAAAGCTAGGCCGCCACCCCCCCCCATGGTGTTCTTCCCAAACCTTTTTGTCCAATGGGATGACATGCAATTGTCATAAGTTAGAGACCATTTGATTGGGTTGTCTTCCCTAAACTTTTTGTTCCAATGACAATGCATGCAAATGCATGTGTTAGAGGCTCTCACATTGGGTCTTTTTGGTGGCAAGATTCTCTCATGTTAATATAACTAATTTGTTGCAAAAATTGGAAGAGGGACTTGAAGAAGCTCTCATATTTTTTCGGTCATATGTGGCTGATTTAGAGGGAACTTTAAAGATCAAATATCAAGTGCAAAACTCCATGTAACACTCTCATAATTTCGGCCAAGGGTAGGGCTTCAAGAGTATTGATTTTACAAGTAATTACAAGTGCAAAATCACTCTTGTGCTCTCTCAAAAATCGGCCATAAGAAGGTTTCCAAGAGTTGGATTCAAGAGAGAATTTTAGTGAGTTATAAGTGTATAAATCCTAGCTAAACATAAGGTGTTTGTTGGAAGGCTTGGGGTATACAAGCTTGAGGTCTTCTACACTTGAAGGCAACCATTCAAGAAGCATCATCTTCTTCATATCCATTACTCCTCGGAAGGTAGTATTCTAAACACTCTATGGTTGTGTTTTAATTTTGATTGCATGCATGTTCGTATATGGATCCGGGATTGGGTTTTACATATAAAATAGGTTTTATATCTTGTAAGTAACATGTTTTAAATAATATTTTCCGCTGCGTTTTTATTTTATATGGATAAAATACTTTGATAAACATGTGAAAAAACCCAACAATGGCATCTAGAGCCGCTTATATTAGTGCATGCTTCATAGGATATGAAATTTCGGGTTTCGGGTTTGGGTAAAACCCTATGGCTGAAATTTTCACCTTGGTTATCCCTTTGTTTTTCAAGATTATAATCTTACATGCATAAATGAATCTTGAAAAATTATTTTATTTGGATGATTATTTTGTTTGGACAAAAACCCACATTTTTCGGTTTTTCATTCTTGACCGAAAAATTGTAGGTTGTAAAAGGGAACCATTTTGCTTCTTGAATTATATATATTTGGATATATATATTTTGGTGTTCATAACCTAGCCATGACCTTGTGTGAATATGTTGAATATTCGTGTTTGTGATTTGTATTTAATTATTTCAAAGGTTGTAATAATAATTATTTTGTTCTTCCATTTGTAAAGTTATGTAATTTATTTATTTTCATTTGGTATGTAAAATAAATAGATTAGGTGCATTTTATTTCACTAGAAAAAATGTATTAGGATATTTTTTTTTTTGTAAAAGAAGATGCACAAAAAAATGCGGTTTTAGTTTTGGCTAATTTCTGGCCTAAAGGATTTCATAGTTCTTAACGGGATTTTAGCCCGAAAACCAAAACACATTTTTGAAGTCCAAAGGAGTTTGGAGCTGAATATAAAAAGACATTTGGAAGACCAAAGAATGTGGAGAAATCACAACACAAGAAGAAGACTTGAAGCATTTGGATGCGGGATCAAGTGGGAGTTCAACGACACATTATTTGTGTCTATATTCACCCTTAGGAAGGACCTTTTGACAACACTTGTTTCGGCTAACAAGTGTGGTCAAAATAGTTGGCTATGGTTATGCACCTATTGATATGTGTGTTGTGCTTGTGTGGTTGTTTATTTATGTTGTTTGGATGATATGTTGATATGCATGCTTAACAAATTAATAATCAACAACAAGTTTAAAATTGGTTCTTTAAAAGATCATTAAAAATGGTTAATAAAGGTGGTTAAAAAAATAATGATTTTATAATAAAATGGGTTTTATTAAAAGTACTTTAAAAATTTGTTTCGACAAAAGTACCAAGGATTTGAATGCATGCAAATGTATGGTACATAAAGTTTTCTAAACTAGAATTTTTGAAAACTCAAAACACAAAATCCCTTTTATAAAACAAGTCAAACACCATCCTTTTATACAACACTCGAATCACTTGGGAACTCTTATTGTGGGATAAAGGTCACCTAACCACATTTGAGGGAACTTGTATATTCGAGGTGGGTTTACCATGTTTGTGGGATAAAGGTCACCTAACCACTTATGTGTGTAAACTCACACGTGTGTGTAAGTTGGACGACTTGATTTGGAAACCATGAACTTAGGGTCACCAAAGCACGGCGAACAAAAGGTGTTGATGGGATTAAACATGCCAACTAAACATAAAGATGTTTTACCGATCCCATATGACTAGAAGTTGCAAAGGGTTGCAATCGTCAAACGTTGACTACCTTGTTAATTTAAATAATGGGATAATGGTCCCCTAACCAATATTTAAATGTAACGTTGGATTCTATATTTTAATTATTAATTGTCTATGAGACATAAAAGGGTATTAATAATTAAAATATAATAATGTCGAAAATACTAAAATTTGAACCTTTTTAAATTTTGTAGATGGCCGCTAACAATATTACCCAAACCGTCCGTAACCTATCATTGTTAAACGATCCTAATCCCGATGAACATCTTATGGAAGATAAGGATGCCTATAATGATTGGATTAAGTATATCGAGGATACTATGCAAGCCTCTTGCCTCATGATAGGAATTATGATTCCCAAGATTCAAAAGGATTTTTTTTGAATACCATGGGCATACGACATGATTACCCAATTGAAGGAAATGTTCCTACAATATGCAAGGGTTGAACACTTCGGGCGTTTCATGCATGTCGAATGGAGGAAACCCAATCGGTCTCATCTTAAGTCTTTAAGATGACAAACCCACATTGATTACCTCGAAAGGCTCAATATGGGTATAAGGGTTTTATCCGTTCTAACGATCAATGAGGGTGGCAACAAGAAAAAGCATCACCCCAATACCAAAGCAAATGTTGCAAATGGAAACGGGCACATCAAAGGGAAAAGAAAAGAAATGCTAAAGCGGAACCACCGAAACCAAAATATAAGAAGGCAAAGATTGCCACGAACGATCCATACTTTGAGTACGGAGAGATAGGACATTTAAATAGGAATTGTTCAACCTATCTCAAGGAGTTGAAAATCAAGAGGGATGCGGGGCAAACCTCAGGTACAATCTTTATGAAACATATTGACCTTAATGTTATTTCTTCTAACACATGGGTATTAGATACCGGATGTGGAACTCATATTTGCAATCCGTTGCAAGAGTTCAAAAGAAATAAGCATTACAAGAAAGGAGACTATGTTTTGAAACTTCCAAATGGTTTGGAAATTGTTTGTGTGCTCCTAGTTTGACTAGGAACATTATTCAAGTTTCCCTTATAAGACAATACGGTTTTGACTTAAAGTTTGCAAACATTGACATTTATATCGATGAATGACATGTTTTACTTTAAAGCTATGCCTTCAAATGGTATTTATGAATCGGTTCATAATAATACATCATTTGATAGTTTAATGTACCAAGCATTCACCAAGAAACTCAAAATGGATTTGAGTGAGACCTATCTTTGGCATTATCGCCTTGGTCATATAAATAGATGTCACATGTAAACACTTCGAAAGAATTGTCTTTTGGAAACAAATGAAATTGGTTCATTTGATACATGCGAATCTTATTTACAAGGTAAAATGACCAAGTAATCCCTTAGTGGGAAAGGGCAAAAGATTTATTAGGTATCATACATTCGAATGTATGTGATCCTTTTAAGCCAATGACTAGGAATTGTGAAAGATACTTCATTACTTTTACTGACAACTGTAGTAGTTAAGGTTATGTGTACTTGACACAAAGAAGAAGTTTTGAAACGTTCAGAATCTTCAAAAGTGAAGTACAAAATCAACTCTTTTAAAGTTCTTCGTTTCGATAGAGGAGGAGTCGAACTCTATTAGATATGGTTCCATCTATGATGGCTAGGAGCGCCTTATCTCTATCACTTTGGGGTTACGCTTTACTCTCCGTGGCCCGTATAGTCCAACCAAGAAAGTTGATAAGACACCTTTTAGAATATGGCATGGAAGGGTTCCATCATTATCCTATTTAAAGGTTTGGGTTGTGAAGCTTCTGTGAAGCAATACACCTCAAATAAAAGTACAATCCACTAAGTATATCTTTGTAGGATATCCTAAAGATGGTATAGGATATTATTTCTACGATCCAACAGAGCAAAAGGTATTTGTTGCTCGAAAGGCTGAGTTCTTGGAAGCTAAGTTCCTTGTGGAAGGAATTATAAGAACAAGTGGAACTTGATAAGAATCAAGAACCACAAGCCGATACACGTTTGGTTAAAACTAGCACTTAACAAAAGGTTGTTGAAAAATGATCAAGTGGTTGATCAACACACACAAAGCGTTCGCAGATCTGGTAGAATTAGTAGTCCACCTGAAAGATATGGATTTTTCATAGATGGATGCTACGTGGTAGATTCAGGTGAATCAACCACATACCATGATGCAATGTCAAAATACGATTGTGACAAATGACTTGAAGCCACGAACGTAAAGATTCATTCCATGTATAACAACCAAGTAAGGGAATTGGTTGTAACACCTTTTAACTCCAAAGTAGTTGGAAGTAAGTGGGTTTTCAGGAAGGAAACCGATATGCATGGCAACTTGGATACTTATAATGGGAGACTTGTAGCAAAAGACTTCACTCAAACTCAAAGGGTTGATTATGATGAGACCTTTTCGCCTGTCGCAATGCTAAAGTCAATTAGGATATTATTTGCCATATCTGCATAATATGATTACGAGATTTGGCAAATGGATGTCAAAACGGCTTTCCTTAATAGATATCTTGAGGAAGATGTCTATATGATTCAGCATGAAGGTTTTGTCGATCCAAAACATCCTAACAAAGTATGTAAGTTAAAGAAATCAATCTATGGATTGAAACAAGCATCTAGAAGCTGAAATCACCATTTTGATGAAGAGATTAGGGAATATGGATTCCTCAAGAACGTCGATAAAGCTTGTGTATGAGAAGGCTAGTGGGAGCATTTTACTTTCTTAGTATTGTATGTCGATTACATTCTGTTATTTGGAAATAACATTCCAAACCTTGGAAGGTGTAAAACCTGACTTGGAAGTTGTTTTTCCATTAAGGATCTTGGTGAAGTCGCCTATATTTTGGGAATAAAGAATCTATAAGGATAGATCAAGGCGCACGATAGGTTTAAACTAAAGTGCATACATTGACAAAATCTTGAAAAGGTTCAAGATATAGAACTTTATGAAAGGTTTGGTACCTATTCAAGGAAGACGATATTGAGTGCGTTTCAATGTCCTAGCTCAAAGGATGAGCAATAAAGAATGAAAGGAATCCCATATGCGTCTGCTATAGGATTCATTATGTATGTAATGATATGCACTAGACTGGACAAGTTATGCGCTTTAAGCATGACGAGAAGATACCAGCGAGTAACGATCATTGGGTGACTGTTAAAAATATATATTGAAATACCTTAGAAGGACTAAGGATATATTTCTGTTGTAAAGGGTTACATGGATGCGAGTTTCGGAATTCGTTGTAAAGGGTTACATGGATACGAGTTTCCAAACTGATCGAGATGATTCTTGATCACAATCAGGGTAGCATTGTCCACTACATAATCAGAATACGTCGCCGCTTCATTGATTGAAATAATTCATATGGATCTGCCACATGAATTATTGCTGATCTAGGGGTAGTCCCTACCATTCAGGACTCCTAGAGATCTTTGTGATAACGATGGTGCGATTGCTCAAATCAAGGAACCTCGTGCACATCAAAAGACTAGGCACATTGAGCGGAGTTTCAACTACATAAGGGATGAAGTTGAAAAAGGGAAAGATATGTGTTCATAAAGTTCACACTGATCAAAATATTGTGGATCCACTCACGAAGCTCCTTGAACGGGCAAAGCATGAAAGGGTCATACTTGTGCCTTAGGGCTTCGATATTCTAGTGGTTGGATTTGATCTATTTTGTATTTGGATATTGGAACAATTGTTATTATAACTCTCTATGGTATGTTGAGTTATGTTCCATTTTAGCATGTTTAAATCCGTGAATAAGTTACTTATTCTAAATGTCCGTAGTCGATCATACATGTGGGAACAAATATGAATGTAAGACTATTATGAATTTGGATTGGTGGATATTCATTTAGAATGAATATAGAGCAAAGTGTTGCTGCCAAAGTTCATAGATATTTGTGGGATACAAATATTGGACTGACTCGCTCTCAAACATTACTGCATGGAATCATTTGTGATTGATCATAAGTAAATTTGAGTAAAGGAGAATATCATAGTATCCTCTGACCTGAGATACATATTGGGTCTTGATATTCACCAAATATTATACCTTGACTTAGTTCTTCGCTGTCTGTAATAAGCCAGTACACAAGGCTAAGCTCAGGTGTGGTATAAGGTGATTGTGAGAGATGTATGTAGTCAAGAAGGGATTTGTTCCTCTTATTCGTTGAGAGTAAGATGTCTAAGGCCTGATAAAGTTAAATCAACAGAGAGTGAGCACTCTGTGTCTCTGGATTTAACATGACATCTGTAACGAAAGGATAAATGATAGATTCACCTAAATCATTTCAAGTATGGGACTTGAAGGGGATGATGTTATTGAATGGCACATATAGTCATACGTATTAGGGGTAGTAAACCGTAGTTAGGCGTTATTTACTGCTTGCATCAATCTTCTATGTATCTTGTGCACGTGGGAGATTGTTGGACTTTGTATGCCCAAGACACATTTTAAATTGATGTGGCTAGTACGTTATGATCCAAGTCGAGTCATACCCAATAACAAGCTTGACAAACACTTAGAATATTTATTTATGATATGATCAAACAAATAAATATTAACACTTACAATATTTAGAAATTGGTTTTCTAAATAATTACACTTGATAAACTAATAAATTTTATGGATAATTTATTTTGAGAGAATATTTTATTTTGTTATTTAATGGGTTAAATAACTTAATAAAAGTTGTATAAAGTCTTGTGAACATATGATGTTACATTTTATAAATGTTATAAAATATATACAAGACTTATATTTTATAAAAGAATTTGTGTTTTTTTTATAAAATAAAAGCTAGGCCGCCACCCCCCCCCCCCATGGTGTTCTTCCCAAACCTTTTTGTCCAATGGGATGACATGCAATTGTCATAAGTTAGAGACCATTTGATTGGGTGGTCTTCCCTAAACTTTTTGGTCCAATGACAATGCATGCAAATGCATGTGTTAGAGGCTCTCACATTGGGTCTTTTTGGTGGCAAGATTCTCTCATGTTAATATAACTAATTTGTTGCAAAAATTGGAAGAGGGACTTGAAGAAGCTCTCATATTTTTTTCGGTCATATGTGGCTGATTTAGAGGGAACTTTAAAGATCAAATATCAAGTGCAAAACTCCATGTAACACTCTCATAATTTCGGCCAAGGGTAGGGCTTTAAGAGTTTTGATCTTACAAGTAATACAAGTGCAAAATCACTCTTGTTCTCTCTCTAAAATCGGCCATAAGAAGGTTTCCAAGAGTTGGATTCAAGAGAGAATTTTAGTGAGTTATAAATGTATAAATCCTAGCTAAACATAAGGTGTTTGTTGGAAGGCTTGGGGTATACAAGCTTGAGGTCTTCTACACTTGAAGGCAACCATTCAAGAAGCATCATCTTCTTCATATCCATTACTCCTCGGAAGGTAGTATTCTTAACACTCTATGGTTGTGTTTTAATTTTGATAGCATGCATGTTCGTATATGGATCCGGGATTGGGTTTTACATATAAAATAGGTTTTATGTCTTGTAAGTAACATGTTTTAAATAATATTTTCCGCTGCGTTTTTATTTTATATGGATAAAATACTTTGATAAACATGTGAAAAAACCCAACAGAACTTTGATCAATATTTTCAAATGAGTCTCCAGCACTAAAAGCAGTTTGAATCTTTGGACTTCTTTCAGCTTCTAGAACACTGCCTTTGTAGTACATTTTCACATCTTGTTGGCCACTCGGATTATTCATCCTCGCAATCTTTTGCTGTTCCAAATCTTGACCCTCAATCTTCTCGATAAACTGAGAAATTGTCAACCCATCATAAACTCCTGTGTTTTTCAAAATCATCAAATATGTACCCCACTCTTTCTGAGGTAAAGCATCAGCCAACTTGTCGACCCATTCTTCATGATCTTTGGTTATGCTAAGCATCGACATGGATCATACTAAGTGGCAATATCTTTCAATAAGTTTCTTTGTATCTTCCCCGGGCAAACTAGTGAATAGATCAAATTCTTTCTTAAGCAGTGCCTTTTTGCTCTTAATCATATTCTCACTACCCTTAAACTTGATTCGAAGATCATCCCAAATTGATTTTGATGTCTTGTCATGTTGAAGCAATACAAAGATGTTTTCCTTAATGGCTTGCTGAAGTAGATTGATCATCATCTTTTCAGCTTTGTACATGTCACGTTCTTGATCACTAAATTCAGAAATCGTTTTTTCAACTTGCAGCTCAGTCCGTGGTAGAACATACTTCTTCAGAATACATTCCCATGATCTCAGATGGTTAGCTTGAACCCAGTTTTCGAACCTATCTTTCCATCCGTAATATTCTTCAATGCTCATTAACCTTGGGGGTGTTTGCAATGTTCCGGTTTCGTTTTCCAAGTTCATGTTCTGAGCAATGGATGCCGGAGTAGTCGGGGATGTGGCGAATGCATTGTAGAATTCTTCACTCATGATGAAATCAGATTCAATCGAAATAACCCAATTCAAGTTCAAGCGGAATACCAAACAACCCTTTCAAGCGAAATACGGTTTGGAGCGGAATAACCAAACTGTTTTCAAGCGGAATACCGGTTGGAGCGGAATCAAAACCAACTTTCAAGCGGAATCTGATTGAAGCGAGATCACTGATTTCGCTTGAACTTTTTCAAGCGAAATACCAACTTTGAAGCGAAATCAGACACTTTGGAGCGGAATCAGTCAAGCGATATCACAATTTCGAGCGGAATCAGGAAGTACTCATACAAGCGGAATCAATTCTAAGGTCCATTTCAGTCATTTTTAATGCGAATTTTGGTCTAAATCTTTCAAGGCTTTGTTAATATGTAGTTTTAAACAATCTGTTAGAAATTGAGCTGATTTTAACCGTGAAAATTTGTTCAATTCAAGAAAGAAGGTGTAGAAGCCAGAAAACACATTGAAATTCAGCTGTAATCTATAGAACTCCTCCTCCTGAGCTCTGATACCAATTGTAGGATCGTGTAGCTGACCCGAACGAGTCGATCAGAGGAGTTTTGATCAGCTTCAGAGGCTGAAACTAAGAAACTGACTTAGAAACAGCTTGTACTTTACTGTAAACACCTTTTAGATTGATATAACACTGATTACACGCACTTGACAAACCGGCAGCACTTCGGTAGTCAAAATCAGAATTCTTGCAAATGATTTCGCTCCAACGACTATATATAAGGTTCTGATTCCGCTTGAAACAGTTCAAGCGGAATAACATGATAACTGATTTCGCTTGAAAGTGACCAAAGTCATTTCAAGCGGAATCACCTTCCCAAGCGAAATCACATCTAATTAACCCTTAAATCTCCTATTTTCTTGATCTACGTGCCCTGATCTAACATATCTAGTACAAGACTCGATACAAGTCGAAATCGACAGATGCATGCACTAACATTGATGATCCGTGAGCTCCACACTTCATGATTCACCTTGATACACCTTCTTGTGAGCTTGGAATACTTGAACAAAAATAAAAAATGGTGGTGGTGTTAAGGGGAGTTTCAGCCGAGCTATGGAGGGAGAGAGAGATGAAGTTATGGTATTTTGATAAGTTGAAGACGATGATGGTTATTTAAACTCAAGTCCTAATGTCCTTTGGGTAATGTGTCTTTATAAGTACAAACATGATCAATTATAATCCCAATGAGATCTAAAGAAGATATGGAAGATTTAAATCAAATCTTGATGTGGTGGGGTCCCTTGGGGATGGTCACACAAGGGTGGGGGGGGGGAGTAAGATGTAATAAGTGGAAGGTTAATGTGGTATGTCTAGTGTTTAGTGTGTACCATGTCTTATGTAATGTGTTTAAGTGTTCGGGGACCATAACTAGCTCAGAAAAATAAAAATAATGTTTCTTGCAATATTTTAGTGTTCCGGGTAATGTCCGGTTATTCGGTTAGATATCGGTTCGTTAAAGTGCTAAGTTGTACCGTAGAGTGTCTTTTATGTAACTTTTTGTGACACAATTAATTCCCAACACTTAGGAAAACATTCAGGACTATTTAGTAAATTTTCTGCACAAGACTAGTATGTTAAAAAGCACATGTAAGTATGACACAGTAATCAGAAAGCAGTTAGGTAGTTCAGCACAGTCATCAATGTTAGTGCATTATCTGTCTATCGCCTCCGTCAATCTAGTCCGTAGCAGAAACCGAAGAATTCTAAGCTTTTAGTGTTATATCTAGTTAGAAAGGCAAGGTGGCAATTTTGTAAATAATGAGATTTCTCATTATATCCCTTAGCCTATAAATAGATCATTTAGTTGTAAAGTTGAAGACTTTTTCGCTCATTTGGAGATTTAGAGATTTAATCCTAGAGAGAGAAAGTCTAGAGAGACAAAGTCTCTCCACGTGATTCACGACTTTGTACACGACATCATATCAATAGAATCACGTCATTAGTACGTTCTTGTGTGTTCGGTCACGCATGTTCACGGATTCCGCACGTCGAACGTTCATTACGCAATCGTACGGTGTCAAAACCGATCCAACAAGTGGTATCAGAGCTCAGGACGAGGAGTTCATACTACTACAGCTTGATTCTACAGAATTCTCTCATTTCTACTCACTTTCTCTCATATTTTTTTTAATTGAACTGGTTCCTACGGTTGAAATGGCCTGAAAATTGAGTATAACGTGCGAAACATACAATTAACAAACCCTAGAAAGTTTCAGGATAAAACTCGGCTTAAAAATGGTAAAAATTGGGTAAAAACTAGGTTCCGCTTTTACGGACACACGAAGGTTTCGCTCGAAATACAAAGGTTTCGCTTGAAAATCCTAGTTTCGCTCATAGGTTCCGCTCGAAAGTACTAGTTTCGCTTATTCAAACAGTGTAGTTCCGCTCGAACGAACAATTAGGGTTTCGCTCGAACGGACAATTGACTTTCGCTCATACGAACTGAGTAGTATCGCTCATCCGAACACTTGTAGTTTCGCTCTTAGGGACAGTTTGGTGTTTCGCTTATACAGACAGTACTAGTTCCGCTTATTTGTCACAAAACTGATAGTTTCGCTTATCAGTCACCATTGTTCAAAATTTTGAAAATTTGTCTAAGTGTTTGCTGATTTTGCAGGTACATTCAAGATGGATGATATATTCTTAAACCCGTTCAGTAATATGTATGCATTTGCTGGAAATTCCGGAAATGATGATACTTCATCAAGCAATGCGAATGAGAATCCAATGATTGTGAAGAAAAAGGAAGCTTGGGAATCTGAAAGTGCCTTCGCAACGTTCAACAAACCTCCAAAGCTAATGGCTATCGAAGAATATAGTAGGTGGTCAAGAAAGTTTGAAGATTGGTTGATGGCATTCGCATTTCCCAGCTGGAAGAGTTTGAAGAACGGTTATGACAATGGAAACAAAACTGGTGAAACTTTGACATCAGCTGATGAGATTGATTCATTTGTAGCTGAACAGAAATGTGTGGCTTTGTTATTCCAATCTGTTCGTGAAGACATTATCTCACTGATTGATTATTCGAATGCAAAAGATCTTTGGAAGAAGTTAGAAAAGAAATGTATAGGTAGTGAAGAAATCAAGAAAAACAAAATGAAACTACTTAGGAAAGAGTTTGATATGTTTAGGTGTTTAAAGAATGAGTCTGTTTGTAAAATGATAGAAAGGTTTGGTCACTTGAAGCTGGAATTAGCAAGACATGAAATCAAATATTCTGAAGAAGATCTTGTTGACAAGTTGTTTGATTCGTTGCCAGACGAGATGGATTGGAGATATTACGCGTTAATGCTGAAAAATACCATCAAGGCACCAGAAAAGTTGACATTAGATTTGTTAATTGAGAAACTTGAGAGTCTTGAGCTGGAGCTGAAGAAGACATTCAAAGTCAATCACTCATCTTACCAGCAGAATTTGGATCTTTACTATCCAAAGAGCATGATGCCAAAACCAACTTCTCCTAAAACGGCTTTTTCTGCTGAGAATGTGTCCACATCAAGCAAAGAAAGTCAAAGTGGTCAACACAGTGGGAATCACAGTGGTTATCACAGTGGATCTTCATCATCTGCAAGTCATTCTGATGCAAAGAATCGTTTTCAATGCAACATTGCAATAGACTTGAAGAATGCTCAGAATTTTGATGAGGAGTCGGCCAAACAACAGATGATCTTCCTAGCATCGGTGTTGGAATCATATGAAGGGTTAGTAGCTGGGAAGATAGGCAATACCAACCTGATGAAGGAAGATTATGATCAAATAGATCCTGAAGAAATGGAGCTGATCGATATTCGTTGGGCTATGGCAAGTGCTGTTCGTCGAGCATAGCGTTTCATGGAAATTACCGGCAGGAAGACAATTGGTGGTCCTTCTACCAAATTGGGTTTTGATAAGTCAAAAAGTGACGTGTTTTAAGTGTAAATCAAAAAGGTCACTTCAAGAGAGAATGCAGACACGCATATGCTGATGAGTCAGAGAATCCTTTAAGAGAGGATTACTACAAGAAGGCGATTTATCACCAGAATAAATCTGAGCCGCCTAGATTGAAGCAGGTTGAAGACAACAAAGAGAAATCTAGAGCTCTTGCAGTGATTTACGATGATGAGGGGTATGACTGGAGCCAAGAAGTTCTACCAGAGGAAGATGCGATTGGTTACGCGTTCATAGCGAAAAATGAACCTATTCCGTGGAAAGATAATCGTACTGAAGAGCAGAAGTATAGATACAGAAAAATGATTGCTGAAAACAAAATCATTAGACTTTCTAGTGTTTATCTGGAAGCGAGAAGAGCAAAAAGATGGGATCCGGACAGAGAGTGTTACCTTGATCCGTATGGAAATATTGCGATTGATGACAAAACTCTTGATCTAGAAGCCATAATCAAGGAGATAAAAGAAGAAGATGAGTATTGGCAGAATAAATGGTGGGGAACTGAAGACGAGAAAGAGGAAGAAGAGAAAGAGAGAAAGGAGAAAGAAGAGATAGAGAAATCGAAGAAGATTGATACTGGGGTTATTGATACAATGCAGGAGTTGACTGCTGAGAACTTGGGAAAAGTGGCTGACAAAGTGCTGGCTGCTAAGGCACTTGAGGTAGACTCTAACTCCGTGTCTGAGTCAAAAAGCCAGGTCAGTTCAAACTTGTCAACAAATGCGTCAAGTAAGAAAATTGATGGAAATACTGATTGCAAAAATTGCAACAAAGAGTGCAAATTTTGTAATACAGTCACGTATCTCAACGGTAAGAAAGTTGAAGATCTGACAGCAAAGGTCAGAAGCGTTGAGAATCAAATTCTTGGTGGTGACAAAACAGTTAAAGCTTCAACTGAACGGATAAAAGAATTAACTGCTACGTCTTCGTTCCAAGTGAGAAGCAGATTATTGAAGCTGCAAATGTTGAATGTCAAGGTTATACTATGCCGCCACAAAGTCCAGGAGATTCATGGCGATATCATTACGACAAGCTATGGGAATCATTTGACATGATGGAAGTAGAAGAAGAAGAAGAAGATTTCTTTGATGAGTTGGATATTTTGCGTGAATACGAGTCACAGCTAAGGTTCCCAGCTGAGTATTCAAGTTGACCACGGGAAACTTCAAATGATGATGCAGGTCCGAGTAATGTTGGTGAACATGATGATGTCCATCAAAATGAAGTTGCTCAAGATAATCAATCAGATCAGAATGATAATCAAGAATCAGAGAACATGCCGATCTTTGATCTTGGAGATTCATATTCTGAGGGGGAGCAGATTCAGGATTCATGTCAAATAAACCAAATTGGTGAACAAAGTGCAAATCAAAATGTTACTAATCTGGAAGGTGATGTGGATGTTCCAAGCGAAGTGATGCCGCGAACTCTTTCTTATCATCCAGTGTAAGAGAGACGACAGAGGAGTGGTTGTAAGGAACAAAGCTCGACTCGTTGTTCAGGGCTTTAGTCAACAGGAAGGGATTGATTTTACAGAAGTCTATGCTCCTGTGGCACGACTAGAGGCAATCAGAATTTTCCTAGCATTTGCGTCTTGGAAGAACTTCAAAGTTTATCAGTTGGATGTAAAATCGGCGTTTCTTTATGGGAAGGTCAAAGAGGAGGTTTATGTCGGTCAGCCGCCAGGCTTTACTGACCTAATCCACAAAAACAAGGTCTACTTATTGGACAAAGCGCTGTATGGTTTACACCAGGCCCCGAGAGCTTGGTACGAGACTTTGTCTCAACACCTACTAGCCAATAAGTTCATTCGTGGAAAGGTGGATGCCACTCTCTTCACTAAAGAGGTCGACGGACATCTTCTGATAGTTCAGATTTATGTAGACGATATAATTTTTGGGTCAACGAATGAGAAATTGTGCAAAGATTTCGAACAGGTGATGAAGCAAAAATTCGAAATGTCATCAATGGGGAGATGAAATTCTTTCTGGGTCTACAAGTTGAACAACTACCTGAGGGAATTTTCATTCACCAGACGAAGTACGTGCATGATATTCTAGAGAAATTTGGAATGTCAAGTTCTACTCCAGCTGCTACCCCACTTGCAACAAATCATGGGATTCACCCAGATCTCACCGGAGACAGGGCTGATGAAACGTTTTACGGTTCCATGATAGGTTCTTTGATGTATCTAACTGCTTCACGTCCTGATATCATGTACCCAACGTGCCTCGCAGCAAGATATCAATCTAACCCGAGAGCTTCGCACATGATTATTGTGAAGAGGATATTACGCTACCTGAAAGGAACTCCTACATTGGGGTTGTGGTATCCTAGAAAAGGCGACTTTACGCTCGAAGGGTATTCCGATTCGGATTTCGGATGCTGCAAAGTCAATACAAAATCAACAACTGCAGGATGCCAGTTCTTTGGACCTAGATTGGTTACCTGGCAGTGTAAGAAACAAACGTCTGTGGCGTTATCTACATGTGAAGCGGAGTACGTTTCTGCTAGCAGTTGCTGCTCTCAGATTCTGTGGATACAGCAACAGATGCGCGACTACGGTTTGCAGTTTCTTAACACACCTCTGTTTTTTGATAATGAGGCCGCAATAAATATAACAAAGAATCCAGTACATCACGCTAAAACTAAACATATAGAGATTCGTCATCACTTTATTCGCGATTGCTTCGAGAAAAAGGTGATACGAATTGAGAAAATCCACACTGTCGAACAGAAAGCTGATTTACATACCAAAGCTTTTGATAAAAATCGGTTTAAATATTTGTTAAAACTAAATGGTATGAAGATTCTTTCGGAGTCGGATGGGATTGTGAGCGTTGATGAGAGTACTGTTGCGGATGAAGACGAGAAACAATCTGCAATGGTTTGTCGATTTTTTACCTGTTTTGGTATTTAGGGGGAGTAGATAGATGTAAATAGATATATTTTCAGAAAATACAAAAACAGTAAAAAAATACGAAAATTCAAAAACATGATAAAATTTTCAAAAATATAAAAACAATATAAAATCTGAAAAAGAACTTGTGTAAAAAGGGAAAATGACAGTACATCGGCTAGACAATTACAGTATGCTAAAGAATTGAAAAGACTAAATGAGTTAAACAGTCTCACTAATGATGTGTCGATAGGTTTTCGCACATTTAGTAGATTTATTCGGGATATAAATCTAAAATTTCAAACTTGTGAAATTCGTGGGGAACACTACTTGGATATATAGGTAACCTCTGAAATCTCGTTAGAAAGGTCTCGTATTCTGATATACTAGGTTTTTATACTCAATGATGTCTGGGGTATTATTCCGGGACTTCTGCTGAATGGAAGTTCTAACCTAGTCCTTGGATAATACTTTATGCAAATGCTTGAAACATAGCATAAATCCTCAGCATGCAGATGAAACAATAAAATTGATAGTCGCTGCTGTTGTAACTAAAAGATCCTCTAAAGGGGACATACTGAAAAGTCGAAGCCTGATATCTCTCTGCGCATACGGAAGTATCGACCTGAGATCCCTCGGCCCTCGCATACCTAATTTATGTACAGATATCGTTGTAGTATACTCACCTGTAAGACTGAATATTGGGATTCTGGATACGGGAGTATATTCAAGAGGTGGGACACATGAATGAGCTAAGTTCATAAAACATCTAAATCGTATCCTGAGTAAATTGAAAATTGTGTGAGAATTTAAGATGGATCAGTATATCGACAATCGAAGTGAATTGTTTAAATCTGAATATGAAATGAAGCTTAACGGTACTTGTAATTTGTCTGAAAAGCTGATATGATTCCCTGACACGCTCGTCAAAAATAAGTTTGTAAATTGTTTACTTTGTTTACTTTCTGAAATTTAAGTTTTCTGCATTTCATTTCTTAGTTTAGAACATTTTGATAAAATCCAAAAAGATTTTATTTCTGCTTTATTTTTGACAAACCAAAGTGGAGAGTTGATTGTTGGATTCTCGAAGACTGAAGCAGCTGCAGGAGATTCTGGACTGAAGAATGAGGAGAGTTTATCTTGTTGGAATTTGATTTTTTTTTTTTTTTGAAAAGTCAAAAACAAGTTCATTAACTTGATACTTGTTATTTTCAGAAATTGTTTGAAAAATGTTTTCAAAATCAGTTTGATTAGTCAAATGATCAACCAAGGTCATTGAGTTGAACTTGGTAGATTAATCGAGTAATCAGGGTCATTGACTTGGACCTGAATACTTGAGTGGATTTCTAAAGCTGTTTGAATTTATGATTTTGTGAAAAGATAAGTTTGTAATGTTATTGGTTGAGTCACAGGTTTTTAGACTTCATTATTCGCAATGGAAGCTAATTGTCAAATCTTGAACTAGATATCTCAGATTCTAGCATATCGAGAGGGGGAGTCTGTGAAAGGGGGAGTCTGTGAAAGGGGGAGTCTGGATCAACAGTCAAAAGAAAGATGGAAGTTAGAGTCAGGTAATGATCCTGAAGCTGGTGAAGATAGAGTGCTTATGATGTGAAGACAGAGAGTAAGAGAAAAGACCAAGACTATAGACTCGGAGCTGAAGACTTCGTCAACATCCAAGGGGGAGTCTGTTGATGCATGAAATGTCTGTTGACTACGTCTGCATTACGTCTTAGGTCAAGATAGGTCAAATTAGGAGGTTGAAAGTCAAAAACATGTTTAATATATAGGTTTCACTTTTATGAACATGTAGTTAAGAGGTTTCGCTTTTTAGTCAATATAGGTTTCGCTCATAGGGTTTATGGGAGTTTCGCTTATGTGTCATGACGTATAAGCGAAACCATTGGTTCTATATATAGTCTGTTTGAGCGAAACCTGTTTAGTCATTCGTGTATGTTGGAGCGAAACTGTTGAGAGCTTTTGGTGTTGAAACTCTGTCAAATTGTAATCAGAAAGCTTTAATAAAGAAGGAATACAAAGGAATAGCTGTTGTAACTTCATTTACGTTGATTCCGCCTTCGTACGTGAAGATGAACGTTCTCAACTGACTGTTTAGGGTCGGAACACGGTCCAACAATCAAGAACTTTAATTAACATTAATAAATCGTACAGATACATGTAATTTTTATGGGTTGTCACATTCTCCCCATGTTAAGAAAATTTCGTCCCGAAATTTACCACGTGGTTACTGAGGAAGCTAGTTAAGTTGCGTTGGTTTCCTGGTTTTCCTAGGGTGTCACATCATCCCCCGTTGGTTTGGAATTTCATCCCGAAATTCTGCAATAGCTTCAGCCTCAGTAGTGGTTGCACTTTTCTTTAACAACTGGGGATACTTGAGTTACATTTGGTCTTCTCGTTCCCTGGTATACTCTGGGCCACGACGGGAGTTCCAACGAATTCGAACAAGTGGTATTCTGGTACGCTTGAGAACTTTAACATCTCGATCAGTAATCTCTACTGGTTCCTCGACGAATCGCAGCTGGTCGTCGATAGTGAGCTTCTTTAAGGGAATTATGAGGGTCTCATCTGACAGACACTTCTTCAGATTCGACACATGGAAAACATTGTGAACTCCACTGAGTTCTGCCGGTAGATTCAGCCTGTAGGCCACCATTCCAATCTTCTCAATGATTTCGAACGATCCGACGTAACGCGGATTGAGTTTGCCTCGTTTGCCAAAACGAACTACACCTTTCCAAGGTGAGACTTTGAGTAGCACTCGATCCCCAACCTGGAACTCGAGTGGTTTCCTTCGCTTATCAGCATAGCTTTTCTGACGGTCACGGGTTGCCGCCGTTCGTTATCGTATCTGAGCAATCTTCTCGGTTGTATCTACTACAAGTTCTGGGCCAGTGATTTGACTGTCGCCAACCTCTGCCCAACAAAGAGGTGATCGGCACTTCCGTCTGTACAAAGCCTCGAACGGAGCGGCCTGGATACTGGTGTGGTAACTGTTGTTATACAAAAACTCCACTAACGGGAGGTGTTTTTCCCAGCCATTACCAAAATTGATTACACATGCCCTAAGCATGTCTTTAAGGGTTTGGATGGTGCGTTCAGATTGCCCATCCGTCTGTGGATGATATGCCGTGCTCATGTCTAATCGAGAACCAAAGGACTTGTGCATAGCTCGCCACAACTCAGATGTAAAACGTGAGTCATGATCAGAAATGATAGAGGTTGGCACTCCGTGCCTTGATACTACTTCCTTTAGGTAGACGTCTGCTAGGGTGGAAAACTTATCCGTTTCCTTGATAGCCAGAAAATGTGTAGACTTGGTCAGTCGATCCACGATCACCCAAATGGTATCGTTTCTACGTTGAGATCTAGGCAGACCAGTAACGAAATCCATGGAAATTTGCTCCCATTTCCATTTAGGTATCTCTGGTTGTTGGAGTAGGCCTGATGGTTTCTGATATTCAGTCTTGACTCTCACACAAGTCAAACATTTACTGACGTAGGTTGCTATGTTGGCTTTCATACCAGGCCACCAATACGTAGTCTTGAGATCGTGGTACATCTTATCCGAACCAGGATGTACTGAATAACGAGACTTGTGCGCTTCGTCCATCACAAGCTCGCGTAAATTTCCGTAAAGTGGAACCCAAATGCGCCCTGTTACATAGTAGGCGTCGTCTTCCTTTTGTTCTAGTCGCTGCCTCGATCCTCGTAAGGACTCAGCCCTGATGTTCTCTACTTTCAACGCTTCAACCTGAGCATCTCGTATTTGAGCGGGAAGGCTAGAGTGAATGGTGAGTTGTAATGCACGTACCCGCTTAGGTATAGTATCCTTCCGACTGAGGGCGTCGGCCACCACATTGGCTTTGCCCGGATGATACTTGATCGCACATTCGTAATCATTCAAGAGTTCGACCCATCGACGTTGTCGCATGTTTAATTCCTTTTGCTTGAAGATATGCTCGAGACTCCTGTGATCGGTGTAAATGTTGCACTTGGTACCGTACAGGTAATGTCTCCATATCTTATGTGCGAAAACAACTGCTCCCAATTCCAAGTCGTGCGTAGTGTAGTTCCTTTCGTGAACTTTAAGTTGGCGCGATGCATAGGCAATGACCTTGTCACGTTGCATCAACACGCAACCGAGTCCTTGGATGGAAGCGTCGCAGTAAACCACAAAATCATCTGTGCCTTCAGGCAATGAGAGGATAGGCGCGCTACAAAGTCTGTCTTTTAAGTGCTGAAAAAGCGGACTCCTGTGCATCACCCCAACGATAGGTGACGCCCTTCTGAGTCAGTGAGTGAGAGGTTGCGCAATCTTTGAGAAATCCTTGATAAACCTTCTGTAATATCCTGCCAAACCCAAGAATTGGCGGATTTCTGTTGGTGTACGGGGTGCAGGCCAGTTCTTGATCGAGTCAACCTTGGATGGATCCACATGAATTCCATCCTTGTTTACACGTGGCCTAGAAAATGGACTTCGCGAAGCCAGAATTCACATTTCGAAAATTTGGCATACAACTGCTCTGTTCGAAGAAGTTCCAAGATAAGCCTCAGGTGTCGCTCGTGTTCCTCTTGACTCTTAGAATAGATCAGGATGTCGTCGATGAATACAATAACAAACTTATCCAGGTAAGGCTTGCACACTCTGTTCATGAGATCCATGAAGAATGCAGGTGCATTCGTTAATCCAAAAGGCATAACCAGAAACTCGTAATGCCCATACCGAGTCCTGAATGTTGTTTTCGAGACATCCTCGTCTCGGACTCTCAGTTGATGGTAGCCTGACCTTAGGTCAATCTTGGAATAGAAACTCGACCCTTGCAACTGGTCGAATAAGTCATCAATGCGTGGGAGAGGATAACGATTCTTCACGGTCACCTTGTTGAGTTTGCGGTAGTCAATACACATTCTGAAGGTACCGTCTTTCTTCTTTACGAATAACACTGGAGCTCCCCAAGGCAAAGAGCTAGGACGTATGAAACCCTTTTCCAAGAGTTCTTGTAGTTGCGTGGACAGTTCTTCAAGCTCTGATGGAGCTAGACGATAAGGTGCTCGAGCTATGGGCACTGCTCCAGGAGCGAGCTCGATTTGAAATTCAACTTGACGATGAGGCAGAAGACCAGGTAATTCCTAAGGAAATACCTCAGGAAAATCACGTACAACAGCTATGTCTTATATCATCCTTTCTTTCGAGGATGTATCAGAAACGAGGGCTAGGATAGCGGTGTGGCCCTTTCTCAAACACTTCTGGGCCTTAAGGAAAGAGATGATGCCCACCATAGCACCACTCTTGTCGCCATGGATCATGAGAGGTTCTTCACCAGAACGAGGAATGCGGACGATTTTCTCCTTGCAAATAATCTCCGTTTGGTGTTGAGATAGCCAATCCATCCCAATAACGACGTCGAAACTACCAAGTACGATAGGAATAAGATCGATAGAGAAGGTCTGACTAGCTAAGACGAGGTTACAACCCTTAACTATGTGTGTGGCCTCGAGACTTTTACTGTTTGCTAGTTCTACCGTGTGTTTGGTGTTCGAAAGTGTTGGAGTGCGTTTAAGCATTTGGCTAACTTTTATGGACACATAACTAGTAGCGGCACCCGAATCAAACAAAACAATAACAAAGAAGTCGTCCAGGAGAAACTTACCCATCACAACGTTGGGGTCGTTCCTTGCATCACCCTGACCAATCACGAAGGCATGACCTCGGGCGCCATTGCCATTATTGTTACCCCCGTTGTTGCCTCCATTGTTGCCTCCATTGTTGTTCCCGTTTCCTTGGTTGTTGTTGTTCTGATTTTGGTTCAGTTGAGGACAGTTCCTCTTAAAGTGGCCTTCAGCGCCACACTGAAAGCATCCTTTATTGCCCTGCTGTTGCTGCTGCTGGTGGTTCTGTGGAGCTTGTTGTTGCTGTTGACGATTCTGATTCGCAGGACGTGAGCTCCTGCAATCCTATGCTTCTTGACCAAACTTGTTACACCTCAGACAACGACCCTTGTGGCACTGCCCGCTGTGGTGCAAATTACATCGATTGCACTTAGGGTGGTTTCCCTTGTATCCACCCTGACCTTGATTCCCATAAGACTGCTGACTGGGGCTCCTGTACTCATCTGTCTTTCGCTGCTGGGACTGAGACTGAACTGAAGTAGAACCCTTGCCCGAATTTCCATCCCACTTGTGCTTGTTATCACTGGGAGCATCAGAAGTAGTAGCGCTAATACGCTTGAGCAGCTTGTTCTGCTCAACTGCCTGATCAGTGAGACGATGAGCCAACCAGATGATTTGCTGAATGGTGCCAAGATTAGCTGAGGTCACGTGGCTTTGAATTTCTGGCACCAAACCATTAAGGTACAGCTCGATACGCTTGATAGGAGGATCCACCATAGTAGGACACAAGATAGCTAATTTGTTCGATCTCTTGGTGTATGCCTCGATTTCAGACCCCGTCATCTTCAAATTGAAAAATTCCACCTCTAGCTTGTGGATGTCGTCACGACTACAGTACTCTTCCTTGATCAGTTCTTTGAAGTCATTCCATGGGGTGGCATTAGCAACCGCCAGCCCTAGTAGTTGAACCTGTGCTTTCCACCAGGTTAACGCAGCACCTTCGAGTGTTACAGTAGCAAATTTCACCCTACGATCTTCAGGGCATTCACACATCTCAAAAACAGACTCAAGCTTCTCGAACCAGTGAAGAAGACCTACAGCTCCTTATGTGCTGCTGAAAGTACTAGATCGGCAATCCATGAATGTTTTGAACGTGCACACATGAGGTTGTGCAGGTTGACGTGTCGTGAGAGTAAGGAAGGACAAAGTTTATCGCAAGGGTTGGTTTATGAGAGTAGGATCTAAACATCCTAGGATAGGTCGAAATAGCAGGTTTTACCTCCTGCTGGAGCTGCTGCGAGTGCCTCAGCAACTCATTCATTGATCAAAGCCGTCAACTAGGCTTGAGTTAGGTTGATACCACCACGTCCTCCGCGTCCGTTCATGATCTTCACAGCGAAGCAACGTAAGTGAGAAAAGTGTCGCGAAAGTGCGTAAGTGTGGGACGACAGGAGAGAGTAAGCACACAAGGTTCAAATAGCAGTTATCACATTAACTAATGCACTCTGTGAACTATCTAACCGACAATTATAAACATAATTCATACCAACTATTGTGTCGAGTCTTGCACGTGGAGCGAAGCGTCGTTGTGGATCGTTGAGCACTGTACAAGTTATAGTCTGGTTTCGTCAAAAAGCTTTTCTCTTTTTAAAACCAAGTTCATTATAACCAATGGCTCTGATACCAATTTGTCACACCCCCAAAATCCACCATGCGGAGTATCACCGCTTGGAGGCGTGACATGACCAGGATCGAGCCACCAATCATATTGAACAACGTAATTAAGTAAATAAAACAAACCACAATACAATTGGTGACCAAAAGAAAGTAACCAACTTTAAGTTAACAGCAGAAGGATAAAACGTAAAACCAAAACATAAGTTCAATAAGTTCATAAAGTTCAAATGTTAAGCACGGAACATAACAGTCCATATCCCATAGCGACCTCCTCCTCATGCAAGCTCCATAAGCATCTAGCGACCTGTAAGACATGTAGCAACGAGTCAACAACAAAGTTGAGTAAGTTCACAGTTGGTTGTTTTGTTTTAAGTTGTTTCCGAAAACATGGTTTGTCTTTTGCTGGCTTACTTGCCGTGGGGGTTACCCCATAGTTGAAAATATGATTAACCAGTTCCTTCTTTGTTACCCAAACCATATCCATAATCAGTGGGGGCTTCCCCATGTGAACCACTAGACCGTTACCATATCGACTACTAACGAAAGTAAGTTGTGCCCTACGTCAATGTGTATCATCATTGACAGTTTGCCATAGCCCATTAGTACACGCCCGTCCGACTGGCACGGTGTGAGGTTTGTTAAACCTAATAGTGCTATTAACTAATGACCCGCTCGCCATTGGCCTCGGCGATTAAGTCGATATAAAATGAGGGACTTAATGATAGAGTTTTGTCTAGTAAGTTTTAAGGTTGTTGTCCTACCCAAGGAGGACGAACGTACGTATTCTACCCAAGGAGAATACGCAGGATTAATATTGGCATCCTACCCATGGAGGATGGCGGTACATATCCTACCCAAGGAGGATATGTAGGTTCCGTTTTAATTCTTTAACCCATTCCCAACCACCGGGAATCCCATGCCTTAGAAAGTGTGTGAACTCACCTTGGTTTGCTCGGTTAGATTAGTTACTCTAATAATCAGAAATCAAGCACATCCTAATAAGGTACAGATAACAATTAGTTTCTCATACATAACACGTATCCTACGTACGGTTTATCTACCCCTTACTTCTATCACGTACCACACAATACTAATGTCAAGGTACTTTGTTAAGTTATATTATTTTACCCTAAAATAATATAACTATCTCACAAAATAAACAAGTATCCACACAAGTGTTCTAGTATAAAATATATATTCTAAATATGTATTTAACCATTTTACTTGTAAAAATCAACCTCCGATACTTTGTATTTTTGTAACAAAACTCATGGCGAAGTTTATTTTGAAAAACAAAGTTAAAACGTATTTGTGAACACTTGTTAGAAAAATAATTTCTAAGTGTTGGAGTTTTTAGAAAATTTCGCCAGAGTTTCCTTTGTAAATGGAGGTGTCCATGCTAATAAGCATATCATTTTCTTTTCTAAAAATCATTCAACAATCAACAACAATTTACCAAGAGCAAACTATTCTATTTACAAACCAACATGAACTTGATGTTTCATAAAAACGCGTAGTAACTTGGTAAGGCGTTTAGTGGGTCTAGTTACTCTCCAAAGTGTGTCTACTTTATTTAAAATCTCATTCTCGGGATTTTTAGATGTTCACAACTTGTGAACATATTTTACAAAAATATTTATTTTCAACATTTTCATGTGTCACTAGTATCCATATACTTACTTAATTTCCAAAATAGTGTAAGGATCATGATCTTTCGAAAACCGTCTTTTAATCTTGGTTTATTTAGGAAAATCACTCACAAGTTTTAGATCTACAAGATCACTAGTTCACTTGGTTTATTATTTCTACAAGAAATCATTTTATCACCAAGTTCATGTCTAAATATGGAGGTGATTCTTTCATGAAAACCCCTAATCACCTCCTACTTGTTAAATCATGTTTTTAATCATAAGTTAACAAGTTTCATGTAATGATCAACAACATATTTCTAGTAATCAACAAGCAAGCATCAACATATATCAAACAACATCTTACTAACATTATTTCTTCATGAATCATCTTATTTAAGCTTATGTTTCAAGTTTTAAGTGTAAGATCTTATGGTGTTCATATGTTTTCTTCATAATAAATCTTTTAACCACCATAAACATGAAGTAAATAAGGATTAACTAGGAGCTTACAACTAGCTTAAAGCTAGGGAAGAACAAGATGAAAATGTTGAGGATAATAGCAAACGAGAGAGGTCCTTGATGATCCGTGAGCTCCACACTTCGTGATTCACATTGATACACCTTGTTGTGAGCTTGGAGGGAGAGAGAGATGAAGTTGTGGTGTTTTGATCAGTTGAAGATGATGATGGTTATTTAAACTCAAGTCCTAATGTCCTTTAGGTAATGTGTCTTTATAAGTACAAACATGATCAATCATAATCCCAATGAGATCTAAAGAAGATATGGAATATTTAAATCAAATCTTGATATGGTGGGGTCCCTTTGGGACGGTCACACAACCGGGGGGGGGGGTAAGATGTAAAATTTGAGGGTAAGATGTAATAAGTGGAAAGTTAATGTGGTATGTCTAGTGTTTAGTGTGTACCATGTCTTATGTAATGTGTTTAATTGTTCGGGGACCATAACTAGCTCAGAAAAATAAAAATAATGTTTCTTGCAATATTTTAGTGTTCCGGGTAATGTCTGGTTGTTCGGTTAGATATCGGTTCGTTAAAGTGCTAAGTTGTACCGTATAGTGTCTCTTATGTAACTTTTTGTGACACAATTAATTCCCAATACTTAGGAAAACATTCAGGACTATTTAGTAAATTTTCTATACAAGACTAGTATGTTAAAAAGCACATGTAAGTATGACACAGTAATCAGAAAGCAGTTAAGTAGTTCAGCACAGTCATCAAGCACTTTAATTAACATTAATAAATCATACGGATACATGTAATTTTTGAGGGTTGTCACACCGCGGTCGAGTAGTCGACCTTGGCCACAACGTCCGGTGTCACGATGGTTGGGACGTCGCTCCTTGCGGGTTAAAAAAATACATCTTTAAATACTTATATTATATAAATTGAGTAAATTACGTTTTTGGCCCCCGTGGTTATATCAGTTTTGCTATATTAGCCCAAAATAGGATTTTTTAACATATGTGCCCCCATGGTCTCTATAACTAACTATTTTGGCCCCTGAGTCTAACTCAACCCCAAACCCTGGTTAATTATTAGTCACATGACATGCACATGATGGGTAAATTGGTAATTTCCCCTCCCCTTTTAATTACTTTATAAAGAAAAAAAACCCTAGCTACTTTATCACTTCTTCTTTGTTTTTTCAAGACTAACACCTAGTCTCCTCCTCTGTGTTCTTTGTTCCCAGAGGATGAACCGCCCGGAGACCGGTACGACGCTCTTACGGTGGCCCTGTCTTTTCTCATTCATTGACAGATTTAGTGGTGGCCGGAGATTGCAGGTGGTGATCCGGTGGATAGTTATCGGAAGACGGTTCTCTATGTCGGGTTTTGATGGTTGTTTGAGAGATGGTTTTTTAAACAGGCGGTTCTCTATGTCGGAGACTGGTACGGCGCTATTACGGTTGTTTGAGATATGTTTGAATTTAGTTCTGATTGAAGATGATGATCGAAATACCAGATCTGTTTTAAGTCGTGGTTCTTGTTCAGATCTAAAAAACATTTTTGTGTACTTGATTGTTGATTGTTAGTTGAAGGTTTTCGAAGAAGATAACAGGTGTATATTTGCGACGAGTCTTGGAATCTAGATTTGAATCAAAACTGAAAGCAGTATAGATCAGTATTGTTGTTTGTTGTTTGTTTCATCGAGTTAAAATTCTGCATATCATATTCAAAGCTGAGTTGATTGGTTGTTGTTATTCGAAATCATAAAACGGAAGTTGCTGTAATTTAGGACCATAAATCTGAAGTTGCTTTTTAATGTGGCTGGAAGTGTAAACGGCATTTTGAATGTGTCGTTAATAAAAAAAGGATAGTTAGTTGCAGGTGTATTAGGCAGTTGTATTGTTAAAAAGAAATCAAGAAGAATGAGAAGTGATAAATTACCATTATACCCATCATGTGCAAATCATGTGCCAATTAATTAACCAGAGTTGGGGTTTGGTTAGACTTAGGGGCCAAATGGTTAGTTATAGGGACCATGGGGGCAGATATGTTAAAAATTCTTATTTTGGGCTAATATAGTAAAAGTGATATAACCACAGGGGCCAAAAACGTAATTTACTCATATAAATTTTAGAGTAAACTGCCATTTTGGTCCCTGTGGTTTGGTCAGTTTTGCCAGTTTAGTCCAAAACTCAAACTTTTTGCATTTGGGTCCCTGTGGTTTCAGTTTTATTGTCATTTGGGTCCAAAAATGAAATCAGGTCATATTTGTCTTATAAAATCTTGTTATTTTGTCATTTTCTGCAAGGGCAAAATGATCATTTCTTTTTTATAAATAAATACCATATTTTATAAGACAAATATGACCTGATTTGCCCCTGAGGAAAATGACAAAATTGCAGGATTTTATAAGACAAGTATGACCTGATTTCATTTTTGAACCAAAATGGCAATAAAACTGAAACCACAGGGACCCAGATGCAAAAGGTTTCAGTTTTGAACTAAAGTGACAAAAGTAACTAAATCTCAAGGACCAAAATGATAGTTTACTCTAAATTTTAAATTTTAATCAGTGACATTATCTTTAGCGACGGGGAGTGTTATGCACGCACTATTCACGAGGGTAGTGGTTGGAGTAATGCAGGCTTCAACAGGCACTTCCTGGTGTGGGGCCCAACAAGACGAAAATGTCAAACAAGGTTCACTTATGCTCTTTGACTTTTCAGACCCTTTTACTACCACTTCCGTTTCTTTTTAAAATATTGCAACTCAAAATTAATTTAGTATTTATAGGGTATAAACAAGGGGTTTTCTAAGGCCATGGGGTATGGTTTTGGTTAGTTTCTAAAGAGACTACCCGTTATATAGGCGTTACTTCATCAAGGGTGAAGGGCCATCCTCTTGAGACTACCCAAGATTGTGGAGGACTACCCAACCTATTATAAACAACTAATATAATATAATATATAATAAAGGTGTGAGAGAGAGAAGTCAGAGGGGCCCCACAAGTTTTGCTCGTCTCGTGAGAGCCGCGACGGAGCCCGGGGGCGGTGTGCGACGCCGGGGACGGAACGGGACGGGGAGGGGACGACCCCCATACCCCATGGTCTAATGGCAACCCCTGTTTATCCGCATACTTTTTCAATATACGATATGTATTGAGGGTGTTAATTTAATCCTCCAAGGTGTGCTAATAATACGACCCAACAAACAATTGCAACTTCCATTTAAAGAAAATTAAATTGATATTTATTGATTGTTACAGTGAGACGTTACGCGATTAACGTGTCATATAGCATCTTTACTTAATGTATATTCCTACCTTTTGTGGGTTAAGAAATTAACGTCAGCTCACGCGTTGCGACGTGAAGTTGATTATAAATGTTTTTGTATACTATTTTAGATGTGAAAATTCCTAAGTTTATTCAAAACATTCTTTTCTTTGTGGGAACATCGGATGTTTGAAACAAATGTAGCATGCGCTCATTCGCAATCGTCACATCATTTCGCATTTAAGTTGTGTCGGTTCATCTGTTGAAAACATGAGCCACTTGAATATTAACAAAAAGTTAATTTGTTGATTGAACTTTTCTCTCTTAATATACCCATTGCTATAAGAATGGCATCAGAGCCGTGTTCGAGTCATCTACAATTGTTAGTTATTCTTGTTTGTTAATTGCTCTAATTCAAACTAGGTTGTTCATCATTATTCTACACAAATTTTGAATTAAGATATACTGATCAGAACCAAAGAATTATTTGTTTAGCGAATGACTACCATCTTAGCTGGTAAGAGGTGTGACTGTTTATCCACAGGTTACGGGCTCGATCCTAGGCCAGTGGGGTTCCTGCACGAGGCTTAGACCAGACCGACCGAGAGGTACCGCATTACGGGCCGGCAGATTCAAACCTGAATCGGTACGCCTAGAGGCGGCCAAAGTAACCAGTTGATCCACTCCTTAAAAAAATTTGTTTGTATCGACTCTCGAATCAAGAAGAAACCGATGAAATATTAATCACATGTAACCCTCACATCATTGTCCTAACTTCGAAAACATAGAAAAAGATTTTCTCAATATTTATTTATTTATTTATTTATTGTAACAACAAAAACCATGGTAGGTAATAGTGTTTTTCTGTCATTGGTTAAAATGGGCGGCAGTAAATAGTACCAGGTAGGTCTAGCAAAATTATGGTTTTGCCTCGTTTAAATTTACAGTTTTGTCATTAGTTTTGTTTTTTTTTCTTCCCAGCTAAATTACAATTTTGTCCTCAGTTTAAATTTACAATTTTGACATCGTTTTTGTTCTTTTTTTTCGTCAAATTACGATTTGTCCCTGGTGTAAAATTACGGTCAAGCCATCGTTTTAGTTTTTTTTTTTTTTTTTTTTTTTTGACAAAACTATGGTAGTGTTTTCTTTTAATTGGTTGATTCGATATAATTTTTATTCGTGCTAGACGGCTGCCTGGCATACGCTCATTTGTCCTGAAAAAATACAATTTTTCCCTTCGTAAAATTATAGTATTTTCACCGCTTTAGTTTTTTTAGCTAAAGTATGGTAGTGTTTTGTTTTAATTGGTTGACTCGATATAATTTTTTAAAATCGTGTTATGAGTAGTATGTATAAGTAATTGAAACACATATGTACATGTTACGAGATAGAAATATTTGACTTAGTGCCCCGCAACCGGCAACCCAAAAACTAGTTATAAAACGAATCACTAAATCAAACTACCTCATTTGAAAGATTTACAAATCATTTTGAACAAAGACACGATCATTTTTATTGGACTCTTAGAATCCCTGTTTATGCTGAGTTATGCAAAGATTTTTCATACTAAATAACAAATAACAATATCCGATTAAGATTTTTAATTCTTTTCGACAACATAATAAACTATGGATATGAAAATTATTATAAGATTATGGTTAATTTAACCGTCGTGCCTACGGGCGGGTGGGTTACCGGGTTTTCCCCAGAATTGGTAATGGACTCGGGTTACTCTCGGAGTACTCCGTTTGTCCAGTGGGTGCCCCGAGAATGTTCGAGATTGATTCTGTTGGGCGTTAAAAAAAATATACAAATATCAAATTCATTACGAAAATTGTAAAGATAATCTATAATTCAAACATACATTATAGATTCTATGACATATATATCAAATCAATTATTACGTGGCCTTGTGAAATGAAAGCACAAATCATCCGAGTCATAATAATTTAAATGAAAGCCAACGAGCTAGTGGTGGAGTGGTAAGGGAGAGACCTTGTGTTTTAAGTGACCCAAGTTCAATTCCTACCCCTAGCATTTCGTTTCTGCGGCACCTGGTGATGATAGGAGACTAGGCGAGTAGGCGGCGATCGCTAGTTCAATCCTTGAACTGAGCGGGTTTTACCTTACCGCACTGTCGTGCCTTCGGGCGAGTGTTCACGGGCTTCGGCCCTAGGTGAGGGTTTTCCCCGGTTCGGAAGGCGAGTGTATCCCGATGTGGTGAATTTCGCCAGTAGCCCATTTGAAGGATTCGTTGGCCGTTCAAAAAAAAAAAAAACAAAGAAACGGTCGAATATTTATCCAAACATATAAATTGAAGTCGTTTTTATATTGAAACGGTGTAACATAAAACTGTAACAGCGTTTCATAAATCGATTTTTATTAATTCAAAAGGTTAGCTTCTTAAACGGTGCATTCTTTTGGAACACATTTTTTTTGCCCTTTGTTAAAATCAAGCAGGTGCCTTCTAATGAAACGGAGCGATGGTGTGTAAAGGCAACCTAAGTTGCTACTTGTAGTATTATATAATTAGAAATCAGGCCACAATAGCCCCACACAGATTCAATCCATTCACTTAGACCATGTGTAGTGGTTTTGTGAATAATGCCTCCACCCTTGGTGTTTTCTGCCATGTGGCAATTCCGGTCAGCAATAGGGCATTATTTAGCGTTTTTACAAAAGGGGCGTTGTGGAATAATGCCCAATAATGCCCCTAACAATCATTACACAATTATTAATTTTTTTAAATTAAAAACTAAGAATATTTCATTAAATAAAAAAAATTACAATACTAGTATTAAAAAATAAAAACGATCGTACTTTAAAAAAAACACATTAATTTTCAAGTTGTTAGTTTTGTAACTATTGAAATTCAAGTTTTTAGTATTAAACTTATTTTAGGAATAACTAAAAACCATAGGGACCTAATGTGATAAATTGACCAAACTTTCAAATCAAAGTATCAAACCACCCGCCTGTCCCAGCCCTTCTTCTTCGTTTGACTGGCAAAACTTCCGGCAAAAATTCCGGCTAACCACAAAACCTAAACCCACTCGAATTCCGGCAAAAAATCCATCTCTATCTCTTTAAACCCACATGGTCCAATTTGATTGGCCAAAAATTTGCCCTTTTAGCGTGATTCAAACAACGTCGGTGGGTTTTTTTTTTTTTTGCGAAAAACGCCGGATCACGCCGGAGGGGGCGGGGGGAGGGCGTTTTCAGGCGTGATTGGGGGAAAAACGCCCAAGATCTTGCCCACTGCGCATGGTCTTACTAATCCATTATGATAACGAGCAATAATTGCGTGGAACGAGGAGGAGTTATGACATTTTACCGTTGAACGGTAACTGAAAAAAAAGTTTAATTTCCTTTTTTATAAATTAACCTTACAAATACTCAACATTCCTTACATTTTTTATTCCATTCATTTCACTTTCTCTAAACATTTTATACCATTCTCTATATTTTTTAAACCATTCTCTACAATTTTTCCCAACAACCCAAACCCATGGGACTCGAGCAATCCGTTGTGGCAAACTTTGCAAAACAACGAGCAAGAGGACCGGTATCGGCGAGACCCGCGTACGGGTGAGCTTGGATATTATCCAATGCCACCAAGCACCCCCACTTCTCCTCATCCCATCACTCCACCGATGCCCGGTTTTTACGGGTATTATTCTCAACCCCCATTTTTTCCCCTAAACATAACCCCAAAACATACCTCAGAACATACCCCAAACCCAAAACATACCCGAAACCCAAAACACAACCCAAACCAAATCCGTTCCCGAAACCCAAGTCGAACCCTCTTCTAGAAAAAAGAGAAGTCATCGAAAGAAGGATGAGTCCGAAAAACGTGCTACTAAGAAGGTCAAATTTTGGTCGTCTAAGAAAGAGTTCGAGTTGGCAAAAGCATGACCCGACGTATCGGAGGACGAGATTGTTGGTAAATTTTATCTCCATATATTTTTTACATACTTTTATAAACATATAGTTTTGTAAATTTAATTTTTAATTCAAACATATTGTTTTGTAAATACAATTTTTTATAGGAAACGACCAAGACTTAAAGGTATATTGGGGTCGTATACGTGAGAAGTTTTTCGCCGCAATGGGTCATGGCGAATATCGAACACCCGGTTCTTTTTCGGGAAAGTGGGGTGCTATGAGGACGAAGGTTACCAATTTCAACAACATATATACTAATCTCATCAACAGTAGTCGAAGGAAGAGTGATTCGAGCGACGTCAACGTCATGACCCAAGCCCACAACGACTATAGATTTTGTACCATGGGCATGGTTTTACGTTGGTAACAACATGGGAGCTTCTTCGCAAATCTCCCAAGTGGCATCTTGTGTAACGCCCTGCGTTTCCATACTTTCTATATTTGGAAACTCTTACTTGAAATTCTATCTTTGGAAATTCTTGTGTTCTTGTAATCGTCGTTTCGATATAATCTTTGTAGAATCCATTATTTTGTCCTTTATACAAACCACGTTCACAATCAAGTAAAACCATCTTCCTATTCTTATTTCTTGTGTAGACGTACTTAGTAGACCGTTATCACTTTATTCAAAGTACTAGACCTTGTCGTTCTCCAAAACTTCATACTTTTCAAAACGTTTCAAATTTCCCAAGTCTCAATTCTTAATAATCACCCTATTGCCAAAAACTCTTTCAAGCATTTCTCTTAAATAAATTTCGGGACGAAATTTCCTAAAAGAGGGGAGACTGTAACGCCCTGCGTTTCCATACTTTCTATATTTGGAAACTCTTACTTGAAATTCTATCTTTGGAAATTCTTGTGTTCTTGTAATCGTCGTTTCGATATAATCTTTGTAGAATCCAAGACTTAAATCACAACGAAATTCTCGTTTGAACGAAATATTTTTCCAAGGATTCTTGATTCTTTATTTATCGACACTTATTACTCGTTAAACTAATTGAAACAATTAAAATGATGAGATTCGGATCCTAATTCTTGAAACTCGAAAGCTTCGGGAAATGAATAATCGTTTAAAGATTTTTTTTATTTGTCATAAATATGGTCATTATTCAAATTATTTAAATTAAAGAAATTAATTAAATTTATTAATTTTGTTGTTTAAAAATTATTTTTATAATATCTAGTTAGTCTCGTTAGATATTAAAGTTAGTTTCTGTAAAAAAAAATAAATAAATAAAAGATATTAAGTTAGTAAATATAAACTAACTTAGTTAGTTTAAACTATAAAGTTAATTTTCCTTTTTAAATAACAACTTAAACTTGGTTAATGAAAAGTCCAGGGACTGTTTTTGCAATTACTGAAAGTTTGGTGTTTTTTAAAAAAAAAAAGAAAAGAAAAATAAAACCTCAAAAAAAAAGGCGCTGACCACGGGACTCGAACCCGGGTCGCCCTTCTCCCACACCCGCACACTAACCAACTGAGCTGCGCCTACACATTGATCTTAATCCAGCATTAAATTCATTTAAGAACTCATTCGGTTGAATCATGGCAGCCGCGACCAGAATTGGTTTCAGCTCGTTTTGGGCGCGATTTTTTGTGTTATTTTGATTTTTAAACCTTGATTTAACATTTAATACCCAACTACAACCTAACCAAACTTTTCCCTATAAAAACCTATCATTCCCCAAGCATTTTACACTTTTCAAACACCTCAATCTCACTCTCAAACACCCTCAATCAGCTACAAATTCGGAGTTTTGGACAGATTCAACACGAGTTCTTCAAACAAGCATAACTCCTTCATTTCTTGTCCGTTTTCATCGATTCTTCTTCCTACTTGCTTGGATTGACCTAAGGAACATTTCCACAGGTTTTCCATGGAAGACCAAGCCCTGGAATGTCCCCGAAAAGGCTCCAAAGTGGGCTGTTCGTTTTTGTTTTCATCTAAACTATGTTAAACTTAGTAAACTTGAGTTAATCTCATCTCAAACCTATGTCCTAATGCTCATAATCAAATGAATGGTTAGTTGGGCTTAAAAACAAGGTTGAGACACTTAAAATCAGAGGATTAAACCTCATAAACTTTCTGTTTTAGTTAGGGCTCTACCCACAAGAAGTGTTCAAGCTTGAAGCTTGGTAAAAGTGTGATGGTTAGACTAGCTTGGGCTATCTTTCATGAACATCCACTCACTTCTTGATGTTTTCTCATAGAATAGTTGTTCATTTCATTTCTTATGTAAGCTCAAGACCCTCCTTGAATGTTTTTACATCAAGTGTAGTGGTGAACATTGGAGGTGCCTAAATGGGAGCTTGTTCTTCCTACCTCATGTATGATTTCTATGACACTTTGAGGTGCCTAAATGAAGACTTTAGTCTTCTACCTCATGCTTGACTTATATGATATACTATGCTCTATATAATACTTATGTAATATTCGAACAAATCGAACTCTTGGTGATGAGCTAATGGACATTCGTCAAGCTAGTAGATTGTATCATCTTAGGCCTTGACAACTTGTCACGATTCTAATGGAACCTTGTTCCATGAAAACATTTAAACTCTTTTAGAGTTTCACAGTGTCAAGAACAAGTGTCATATGTGTTAGATGATTATTTTCATATGGTTATTTTCATGTTATTTAAACTCCAAATCCCTAAAACCATATTGAGACACCTCTTGAACTCCAAATCGAACGCATTCAACTTTCTAGTCTCGACAACTTCATCACTTTTGGATAATCGAAAAACATATGCAATTTTGTGAGTATACTCGATCCCTTTTTCCCTTTTACACTTTGGGATGCAACATGTATTCTATATTCAAACACGTGACACTTGAAACTTATTTGAAACATGCTCTATCCATTTAAACATGAAACATGAAACTTGTGATACTTGAGACTATTTTGTGCTATGTGAACGTTTAATCCTTGTGTGTAGTTCCGCCTTAACAATAGTAGCGCTATAGGGGTAATGCACCTCCCCCATTTGTAGTCGAGGGGTATTGTTAGGAGGAGACATATTAACCTCCCGTGAAACTTTGGGTTAGGTACTTTAACGCGTTGGAAACTTGGGCTATCACTTGGACTGCGTAAACTAGCATGGCTGAAACTATTTTATTATGTTCATGTTGGATATGAGTTTTTATTCAATTATGCTATGTAAACAAACTTGTATACTCGCTCTTTGCTTTTGCATTGAAACTCTATTTTAATACATGTTGCAGGTTGATTATTGAAGTATGGATGATTGATGAAACAAGTTTAGGGTGGCTAGATACACACCTAAATTATCTATCTTTTGTTGTTATGTTATTTGTTGAAACAATGTTGTTATTTCCTTTTAAATTTTGTATGACATTTAGTTTTGAAATGAAAATTGAATTAAATTAAATATTGTCACATAGTGTTATGACGTCTCTAGCAATCTATACACACTTCGTCTCATCCCGATGTTTCCGCCATCGGTTGGGGTGTGACAGATTGGTATCAGATCCATAACTATAGGGAATTAGGAAAAGTAGGAATGCTTTAACCTAGTCTATAGTTTTAGAGCTTTATTCTCATGTTTTGCTTGAAACTACTTGCATGTTATCTTATTTGCCTTTATTTATTCTCTTGTCATCTTTCAAACATATACGTCACTTATGCGTTAACACTTGACATGCTATACTTGTTTTATTATGTGTTAATACTTGTTCCATTGTTCGATTCTTTATGTGTATTCTTGATTTCTTGGCATATTCCTCTATGTGTTGGTACTTGTTTTATTGTCCTATTCTTTATGTACCGTTCTTGATGTGCATTCTTATGTGTTTATACTTGTTTGCGTATTCCTTTAACATACTCCCCTTTTCTAAAGCATTTTACTCGATTTTTCTTAAACTCGAAAACACTCGTATTGTACAAACGAGACGAGTTTACCAAAATAGGCGTGAAACCCACAATTTGGTAAACGACTTTCATTCTGTTTGATTCTATTTTTGCACGAAATTACACCATTAAGTTAGGAGTGAAATCCACATCTTAATGGAAATTTCAAATTTCAAATTTCAAATCCAATTTCTAGTGGACCCTCGTTAACGTGTCGAAATTAAATTTCGGCCCAACGAGTACCGACCACACTTAGGGTACGAACTTGTCAAGCTAGGGGTGAAACCCGCACCTAGTCGACTAGTCTCACTCCTTGATTTTACATAAATCTCGCCAAGTCTCGAATTTTCGATTGAATTGGGGCATGTAGTAACCGGAAGGGTGAATACCGTTAACCGACTTGTCGGCGAGAGTATACCACCTATTAGGCCAAAGCATGCTCTCAGATTCAAAGGACCTTTCGACCACTTTGGTTAGTCAACGTTCCGTTTTGGGACCATCCAAGTTTCTTTTTATCAGATGTACGCTTTATTATCTTCGATCTTTTATGATGAAACTCTTTCTTGTCAATTTTGAACCATTTTAAAGATTTCACTTTTGCGCATACATCATACGATTATACATCATTAGCATGCATAATTTCACTTAGTTTCAATTACACTTTCGTAACAACCAGTGAAGACATATCATCGAGATAGGAGTGATTTCCTTACCTTGACGATTAACTTCGCTTCTTTTCTCATCTTACAACGACCTCATCAACGGATTTGGGGTGATTCCCTTACCTAGGTGATCGTTACCAATACTTTCTTTAATAGACTATATTACGTAAACACGATCATGTTTATACCTAAATCATTTATCATGTATTTCAAAATGCTTCATTTATTTAAACGTACCTCTTATTCTACAATCTATTTTCACATCACTCGCATACACAAAAAAATTTAAATGTTACAAAAAACGCGTGTTCCTCGATTTCAAAAATTTCACGAAATACTACTTGTCAGCCTAATCGGTTTAATAAATCCGTTGCCCACAAATTTACCAATCAACGTAAACATTGAAACACGCTCCTCTCACGCCATTAAACTAGAGATTGTTATTCTCAATTGAGAATCAAATCAACTTTTTCGCACACACCTATAAAATATTACCAATATTATTTAATCATCTACTAAAATTCCTTTTCAAAACCAATGAAACATTTTTTCAACAATCACTAAATTCGTATACCAAATTCCTTTTTCTAAGGATCAACTTTTTCTCAAGAATCTATAAACTTCAAAACTTTCTAATATAAAAGTTACCTAAAACGATGCAAGCTTGTTGATCCCAAGAACTTTTCAAAACCTCGCTCGATACGCCAATTAAATTCAAAACACGTGGGCAAGGAAACTTCATAAGAACCGACACATTTTCAACTATGTAAATTCTTTTAAAACCATAGTAGCATTCCCATACTTTTACAAAGTACTATTTGCATAAATAGCGGATGATTTATACTCTCTTTACATTCATAAACTAGATTCTACATTTCATAACAACTCAACCTGTTTTGATTCAAAAAAAAAAAAAAAAATAACTCCACGTTTCGCTCACAACAATGCATTATGTTACACTTATGTTCCAATTATTATTCTTATTCATACAATTATACGTCTACACTTATATTCGCATTTATGCATTTACGTTACGCTTAGCATATTCATACGATACACGCTCATACTTATATTTGTCAAATATGCATGAACGTGTACACTTATATTCATACACCTACATCTTATTCATACTTATACAAATATTCTTTTTTTTACACTTAAATTTATGCTTCCACATTTTAATCATGCTCATACACTTGTGTTTACTCTTATACTCATATTCATGTTTATACTTGTACAGCTTACACTTTCATTTATAGCTGTACTCATACACGTATATTTACCCGTATACATTCACACTCACCTTTATACTCACGCAATTTACGTGATACTTAAATTCATATTCATACACCTACGTTTTACTTATAATCATATACACATTCATACGTATGCAATTTGCGTATACGCTTATACCGCTATGTTTATACTTGTATTTATATTCAGACACATTCTCACGTCTTTTATGATCCTCGTATTTATATACTCATAACTACCACGACACGTTTCGTGTCTATACTTTGACTCATATTTACACACGTACTCCCCACAATACGTTCGTCTGCTTACACTTGTACTCATATTTATACTCATACTCGCAACGACATACTTGTACTTGTACTTATACAAACACGTTTACACTCATATATATATATATATATATATATATATATATATATATATATATATATATTCTCATACATTCCATTCGTATTTAAACATTCATGGTTTACACTTAATTTTCACATTTACATCCATACTCATGCATCTCATGTTTACACTCATATTTATACTCGTAATCACACTCGTACTCGTGTTTATACTCTCATTTATACGATTTATGTTATACTCGTACTCGCATTTATACTCCCATTTATACGATTTACGTTATATTCGTACTCGCATTTATACTCACGTTTATAAGATTTCTGTTATACTCATACTTTTGTTTGTACTCTCATTTATACGAATTGTGTCTATACTCACGTCATTCGTTTATGCTCAAATTGTGCTGACATTTATGCTCATTTTTAATACACGTTATGCTTATACTATTACTCATACTCCTGGCATGCGTTTTGTGTTTATGCTCACGTGCGTGTTCAAATTTAAACTTATACTATGCTCATGCTTTTTACTCAAAAATTTATACATTCGCACATGTACACGGGCGAAACCCGAAGGATTCGCTTACGTTGGACTTATACTATTTGGAACGTAAACATGTTCATATGCTACATTTCTCTACTCACGCATTCTTGTTTTCAAAATTTATGTATACCTTGAGTCATACGTAACTAGTACAAGCTATGCGGATCATGCGACGGTCAATATAAATGCGGGTGCACACGGGATTATAGGGATGGGCGTATGAGAAACCATAGAGTGTACTACTGTGTATGGTAAGACACGGGATGTAACATGACACCGAATGCGAAACGGACGTAACGTGGTCAAAACATGGTGGATACGCCGTTGGTACTTCCTATATATAAGTGTTTTCACTATGTTACCAAACTTTCGTAAAACGTGCCGTGAGAAATTCAGTGTTTTGTAGACTTTTGGACCTAATACAAACTTTAGACAACTCACAAATGCGTTATACCCGATTATCCACGACGAGACCCCACTCATAGCACGCTACATTCGTCTCTCCTATACTCATGCCATTCTTATACCTGCATTCGTTTGTTAAGAATCAATCGTCCACTTCTATACTTCTAGTATTCTCCATTATTTTGTCCTTTATACAAACCACGTTCACAATCAAGTAAAACCATCTTCCTATTCTTATTTCTTGTGTAGACGTACTTAGTAGACCGTTATCACTTTATTCAAAGTACTAGACCTTGTCGTTCTCCAAAACTTCATACTTTTCAAAACGTTTCAAATTTCCCAAGTCTCAATTCTTAATAATCACCCTATTGCCAAAAACTCTTTCAAGCATTTCTCTTGAATAAATTTCGGGACGAAATTTCCTAAAGGAGGGGAGACTGTAACGCCCTGCGTTTCCATACTTTCTATATTTGGAAACTCTTACTTGAAATTCTATCTTTGGAAATTCTTGTGTTCTTGTAATCGTCGTTTCGATATAATCTTTGTAGAATCCAAGACTTAAATCACAACGAAATTCTCGTTTGAACGAAATATTTTTCCAAGGATTCTTGATTCTTTATTTATCGACACTTATTACTCGTTAAACTAATTGAAACAATTAAAATGATGAGATTCGGATCCTAATTCTTGAAACTCGAAAGCTTCGGGAAATGAATAATCGTTTAAAGATTTTTTTTTATTTGTCATAAATATGGTCATTATTCAAATTATTTAAATTAAAGAAATTAATTAAATTTATTAATTTTGTTGTTTAAAAATTATTTTTATAATATCTAGTTAGTCTCGTTAGATATTAAAGTTAGTTTCTGTAAAAAAAAAAATAAATAAATAAAAGATATTAAGTTAGTAAATATAAACTAACTTAGTTAGTTTAAACTATAAAGTTAATTTTCCTTTTTAAATAACAACTTAAACTTGGTTAATGAAAAGTCCAGGGACTGTTTTTGCAATTACTGAAAGTTTGGTGTTTTTTAAAAAAAAAAGAAAAGAAAAATAAAACCTCAAAAAAAAGGCGCTGACCACGGGACTCGAACCCGGGTCGCCCTTCTCCCGCACCCGCACACTAACCAACTGAGCTGCGCCTACACATTGATCTTAATCCAGCATTAAATTCATTTAAGAACTCATTCGGTTGAATCATGGCAGCCGCGACCAGAATTGGTTTCAGCTCGTTTTGGGCGCGATTTTTTGTGTTATTTTGATTTTTAAACCTTGATTTAACATTTAATACCCAACTACAACCTAACCAAACTTTTCCCTATAAAAACCTATCATTCCCCAAGCATTTTACACTTTTCAAACACCTCAATCTCACTCTCAAACACCCTCAATCAGCTACAAATTCGGAGTTTTGGACAGATTCAACACGAGTTCTTCAAACAAGCATAACTCCTTCATTTCTTGTCCGTTTTCATCGATTCTTCTTCCTACTTGCTTGGATTGACCTAAGGAACATTTCCACAGGTTTTCCATGGAAGACCAAGCCCTGGAATGTCCCCGAAAAGGCTCCAAAGTGGGCTGTTCGTTTTTGTTTTCATCTAAACTATGTTAAACTTAGTAAACTTGAGTTAATCTCATCTCAAACCTATGTCCTAATGCTCATAATCAAATGAATGGTTAGTTGGGCTTAAAAACAAGGTTGAGACACTTAAAATCAGAGGATTAAACCTCATAAACTTTCTGTTTTAGTTAGGGCTCTACCCACAAGAAGTGTTCAAGCTTGAAGCTTGGTAAAAGTGTGATGGTTAGACTAGCTTGGGCTATCTTTCATGAACATCCACTCACTTCTTGATGTTTTCTCATAGAATAGTTGTTCATTTCATTTCTTATGTAAGTTCAAGACCCTCCTTGAATGTTTTTACATCAAGTGTAGTGGTGAACATTGGAGGTGCCTAAATGGGAGCTTGTTCTTCCTACCTCATGTATGATTTCTATGACACTTTGAGGTGCCTAAATAAAGACTTTAGTCTTCTACCTCATGCTTGACTTATATGATATACTATGCTCTATATAATACTTATGTAATATTCGAACAAATCGAACTCTTGGTGATGAGCTAATGGACATTCGTCAAGCTAGTAGATTGTATCATCTTAGGCCTTGACAACTTGTCACGATTCTAATGGAACCTTGTTCCATGAAAACATTTAAACTCTTTTAGAGTTTCACAGTGTCAAGAACAAGTGTCATATGTGTTAGATGATTATTTTCATATGGTTATTTTCATGTTATTTAAACTCCAAATCCCTAAAACCATATTGAGACACCTCTTGAACTCCAAATCGAACGCATTCAACTTTCTAGTCTCGACAACTTCATCACTTTTGGATAATCGAAAAACATATGCAATTTTGTGAGTATACTCGATCCCTTTTTCCCTTTTACACTTTGGGATGCAACATGTATTCTATATTCAAACACGTGACACTTGAAACTTATTTGAAACATGCTCTATCCATTTAAACATGAAACATGAAACTTGTGATACTTGAGACTATTTTGTGCTATGTGAACGTTTAATCCTTGTGTGTAGTTCCGCCTTAACAATAGTAGCGCTATAGGGGTAATGCACCTCCCCCATTTGTAGTCGAGGGGTATTGTTAGGAGGAGACATATTAACCTCCCGTGAAACTTTGGGTTAGGTACTTTAACGCGTTGGAAACTTGGGCTATCACTTGGACTGCGTAAACTAGCATGGCTGAAACTATTTTATTATGTTCATGTTGGATATGAGTTTTTATTCAATTATGCTATGTAAACAAACTTGTATACTCGCTCTTTGCTTTTGCATTGAAACTCTATTTTAATACATGTTGCAGGTTGATTATTGAAGTATGGATGATTGATGAAACAAGTTTAGGGTGGCTAGATACACACCTAAATTATCTATCTTTTGTTGTTATGTTATTTGTTGAAACAATGTTGTTATTTCCTTTTAAATTTTGTATGACATTTAGTTTTGAAATGAAAATTGAATTAAATTAAATATTGTCACATAGTGTTATGACGTCTCTAGCAATCTATACACACTTCGTCTCATCCCGATGTTTCCGCCATCGGTTGGGGTGTGACATCTTGTACCACCGTTCGACCCAACCAGCCCTAAATCTAAACGGTCCAAATCGACATCCACCACCGAACCATCAGGGTCCGATGCTCGTACAATAATTAATCTAAACGACGATGTTGACGAATTTGAAGAACCAGAAGAGCTGCCTCGACCAACTGTAAGGATAAAAGTAAAGTAGCGGCACGGGGAAACTCTTCTACAAAGCCATCGGATGGCCCGTCAAAGTTGAGCGACTTCGAGGCAAGTCTCAACAAAATAATCTCCATTAGAGAAAAAGACCAACAAATGAGAATGGAGAAACAAATCCAAAAAGACATGGATTTTCTCACAAGAGATTTGGCAAATCTACTAGAGGAGGACCGAGTCATTTGGAGGCTCGTAAGGTACAAATTTGGGCAAAATATATGTAGTTTTTTTTTCTAGTATGTTGTGTTTTTTTTCTAGTACCTTGTGTTTTTTAATGACTTTGTAGTGTTTTTATTTTTTAATGAAATTATGTTTTTTTTTAATTTTCTAGTTATTAAAATTGCTATTTAACTTAAAAAAAATAAATATATAAATTAATAAATAATTAGGAAATAATGACGGGGGCTCCATCCATACCCTGCAAATTAAAGGGGGCGTGATAAAGCCCCCTGCCTGACATGGCTTCTACGTGTCGCTTACGTGGCCTGATAAAGCCTCTAGGAGACTCCAACCACACCCTCCAACCTTAGAAAACAGACCCCACATAGATTCAATCCATTCAATTACTAACCCATTAACTAATGCAAATTGGTTGTTATGTGGTGGACCCCACTTAAATGCAACCCAAGGGGCATTAGCGTGTAAACGAAGGAAGGGGGCAAGTAGGATGGTGGCTTGCTGGCTTGGCTTGTTGTGGGTTACCGTTAACGGGCGCTAGCGGCTTATGTTGTCACGACCCTCGACCCCACCTTGGACGGAATCGGGAGCCGCGAGCAGCCAAGTGGTACCGGTGATTATTTAAAAAAATATTGCAGCGGAAATTTCATCAGGACCGTGAGTTAGGAAAAATATCAGAGTTTAGAAACACCGGATTTTATTTATTAAATAGGTGGGATAAAACTCATGTTTTACAAAGGTAGCTTTAATATGGGATAAACCCGAATACATAAAACAACTTTTCTTAATTTAATTTAATTGATAAATCAAGCCACTTCTGTAAGCCTTTTGGTGCCGTATCCAGCTCTTATTCCGATCTACTGTAATTACCTAAAACGCATTTTTAAAAAGGTTTTGTCAGCAGGAAATACTGGTGAGTTCATTCAGGTTTTATAAAATGACCTTTAGTTATGAATTACAACATAAAAGCGATTACAATGGCTTTTATCTTATTTTTATCTGGCGCCGTGTCACCTGGTGACGATGGTCATACCACTATTGGGTCTTTCCCCAAGTAGTGACGTTTATCACTGTTAGGATTTATTAGCGTAACCGTGAGAAATTAGTAATGTGCACAATACCCCAATTAGCCAGTGATTCAAGATAACCATGACTTAATCCCTGTAATTCTAACTTTTGAAAATGATTGGAGTATTGTAAAACATTGTTTAATAAAAAAAAAAGAATGACTCACATTGCAGATTTAAATGAGCAGAGTTTAGCTTACTGATTATCCTTGTAACCTAATTCAAATAATAACGCATATGAAAATTAGGTTAGTAACTGAATACAAGTTTTACGATAAGCTCACGAGATTAGAACCCTCACAACGAATGACAAAGTGCGATACTTAAACATCCAGCGGATTCGCAACGAATGACAGAGTACAGCCCGAGTTCGGGCGGTACTCAAACATTCTGTCGGAATCACTACGAATGACAAAGTATAACCCGGGTTTGGGCAACACTTAAACATTCCTCGGATAGTTTCAATCGATCGGACATTGAATCGTAGCAGCGATTGAGTTAATACCCTGTATCGTAGCAGCACCCCACTAATTTGAAAGTAAAATTCGAGCAGAATATGATTGATTTTGAAAGTTTTGTCGACACCAGTGAATTGCTCATGACCCGCTCTATTTATAGCTGATTTCTGGGGTTGTCGCGGCCCGCGTGAGCCCTAAGACCAACCTTACGCGGCCCGCGAGGAGGTCTAGTCTACGTATAGGTTTGCTGGGTCACGAGTAGGTGTGCCACGTGGATGACACGTAGCCCCGGATGCTTATCCGGTCAACTCTCAAGTTGACGCGCCCCGCGTAAGGGCCCTCTTGTGCTTTACGCGGCCCGCGAGAGGGTCAAAAATATGATTTTCTTGATTTTTGATATGGATTAGGGTTTTGGGGGTCCGGGCTTTCACTAATGGATCAATTTGGGACATTTTTGAATATAATTATATCACAAAAACGGAATAAAATGGTGAGAAAAAAGAATGGACTCACTTTGTAACTTTAGGGTTCAATTAGAAAGCCTCCTGGTATAAATCTTGGGTATAACTCCCGAGCTATTTTAAAAATATATATATATATATATATATATATATATATATATATATATATATATTCACTTGTGTTAATTATAGTACCCCTAAATCAACCTTATCTCTATGTCACGAGACCGAACCCAAACGAACTTAGTCGGGCAGAGCCTTGACATGCGTTATGGGGCTCCAGATCAATCGGAAATGGTAGCGGTGATCGGGAGTTAAAATACTTAAAACGGGGCAGGGCTTTATTATTATTATAAATAAAAATAAATTAACACTGGAGAATTTTAGAGAGAGAAAGATGGGCGATAGGTATGAAAATGAACAGCTTGTTCTTTCAATTGTCCTCATTTATATAGTTGTCAGGAAACTCACGATTTAGCAAGACACGTATATGTGTTTCAACATACATGTCCTTATATGAATTAGTTTGAGTTTTTATTTTTATTATTTTTTTATTAGGACACGCAGACAACTTTTTCAATCAACATATATATAGTTAGTTATTATTATTATTTTATTATATATTATAATTAATTTAACTGCTTTACTTATTTGGCGCTTATAACTTCTAAAATATTACGTTTTATAAAACAATGTATATGCAATTAGGACGAGAATATTTGTATCTACATTTTGAACCAAGTTTCTTTAAAAACGGAGTAGGTTCAAATATAATGTATTTTTATAATTAAATTATTAAACGGTTCCTAGGCCCGTCTAGGTACTTTATTTTTCTAACGGTCAACTTACCCGTAATCTACCTCTCTAATAATATAAGTTTATATACTTTTATTTTATTTAGAAAGGTCACCTATATACAGGCCAATTAATTAGTATAATATTTCAACCAACTATATATAAAGTAGTTTTTAAAAACTATTTGGGTTGAATAATTATATTAAAAATAAAACTAGTTACTAGTGGCTAATAAATTTAAACAAACCTAAAATTCTTATATGGTAAAAATGGGAATGTTACATATGTGGACGGTGAGGCACCACCTACTAACGCTCACAACAGGTGGCCTTGTATGAAAAAAAAAATTGAAATCATCATCACGCGCTACCTTTTCATTTGGTATCTGGTGTGGAGGTTAATGATGGCTCGGGGGAGACCCGACCCCATCGATTTTTCGCTTTTAGTGTTAGTTTTACCTTAAATTTCCGAATTTCTTTTTTTTTGGTATAAAATATTGTATTTTTAAGAGCGCAGTTCCCACAAAGTTGGATTTTAAGAGTCCAATCCCACCAATTTTTTTTTCAAACTCTGCCACAATTTGATATCTGTTATAAACCAGACATTTTAGGCCCAACCCATCACTTATGGGCTTTAGGGTTTATAGTTATGTTTATCTATATATTGTAGTGTTGAATATAGAAACGGGATCGGGAGAAAACGATCAAAAGTGTGAGACCGGTGAGAACGCTTGCTGGCCCAACACGTGTCACGCCGCTTAGAAAATGGCGGAGGGACTTTTTTGTCCTTTCATCTTCTGCTTTTCCTGTTCCGCTTTTTCCCAATGTTGTTTTAATTTTTGGTTTTTGAGATTTTTGGCGTTAACCAAATTCAATAATTAATGGCGTTTTAATGGTTCCATTGTATCAACATTTTGGCGTTTATGGCGTTTATTCACAATGTATGCCATTGGAGCCCGGGGGGGGGGGGTAGGAAATCTATTTTAATGCCGTTTTTGAAGGGGTTTTAAACAAGATGACTCATTGTTCTATTATTTTTTTATAAACATTTTGGCGTTTGGGTTATCTTGGCGTTTTACAATTGTTGGATTATATTTCAGCCACAGTAAAAAAAAATACAAGCGAAGAAAATAAATTGAAAATGCTAATCGGATCTCTCTTCACAATATTCACTGTCATCAGTCTCTCTGTTCTTTAATAGTACAAGAACTGACACCAAAATATGGCGTTTTATGTAAAACTTAATAAACCCATCGGTTTGATTATTTTGCCTGCTCATATGTTGTAGTGGCTTTTTTTTGGATGTTTGGGGACATAGATCTATGACGTGTGGGTGGGGTTTTCACTTTTTCTTCATGTTAATCTTCATCTTTATCATCATCCCACTCTTCAGTGTCATTGATCTCTTCTTCTCATCCAAGCCTTCTTCAAGAACAAAAAAATACAAAATGCCATATGACTGGCATTAGTATCTTTTTCTTGAATTTTTGTCCATCTCATGCAGCAAAATGTTACTGAGTTACTTGTCTCCCTAACAATTCATTCAGTAAAACTTGATGAATAACAATACTGAATATCCAAGAAAACATATTAGCCATTTTGATTTTTTTGGCGTTTTATAGTGAGTGGTATTTTAGTAGTATTGGCGTTTGTTCTTTTTTTTTTTGGTTTGATCAAATGGAAGTTGCTGAGATGTATCATTTTATAGGATCTCTTTTTGGCGCGTAAGTTAGGCGGTGCGTTATTATAAGAAAGTATTGTAGGTCCCATTTTCCGGTGTATTGATAACGAAAACCTATCCTTGTTTATCACAAACACGGTAACGGGTGCGGAATCCCCATGACGGTGCAAACCAAACACAGTTAATAGGAGCACGCGTAACCAAAAGATTCAATATCTATTGATTAGGGATGAGTACAACCACAAACATATACAAACAATGTTTTAACGACTCTCACTAAGTCTCTCTGTGCTCATCAGTTTCACACAGAAACTATGAGGGGTATTTATACAAGACAGACACAGACCTTGATGAAACAGAAAAGGACTCGGCGAAACACCTTTGGGCCAAACATTGGGCCTGAAGAAGCCCAACAGGCGACGAAACTGGCTGAACCATGACAAAGGTTGACGAAACACAATGTGTTTCGTCATATGGTTTCAAAGTTCACATATTCTACATAATGACATCATCATGACATCACAGTGATGATGTCATGGTGATGTGTCACCTGGGATTTGTCCGTGGCTCTCCGTGCTCCGCGTGTCGAACTTTAGGGCGCACGACGGAGGAATGTCGTGACGTCGGGCTTGAGCCGGACCTAACCGTGTCGAAATCAAGTCGAACTGAACCGAGCCGAGTCGAACCGAGCCGAGTTGCGTCCACACAAAGTGTATCAACAAACTCCCCCTTGGACGCTACTCGTGATGGTTCGTCTTCTGTGTCTTTCATGTCGGAGGATCTTCAAAGTCTTCATGTGTCGTAAGAAGAAAGTGTATCAACAAACTCCCCATTTCGTTTAGGAAGTGTGTTAACAAACTCCCCCTTAGATTGAACTCTCCATTGAGTCATGCTCATGAATCTTTAGATCGTTAATTCTTCAGATCCTTGTGGTGTTGATAAAGGGTCAGCGGCAACTCTATCATCATTATCTTTCGAGTGCCTTCACGTCGTGTCTTCATTCCGAAGCTTGTCATCGAACATGTTCTCCTCGCCTTTAGCATCTGCACATGCAAGAAATCTAAACGCATAATGAGAACAACCGCTTGGAATATAGTTTCCATAAACAAACGACACATGTGAGATCAAATCTCAATCAAACACCGACCGACAACAGTTTGAAAGTTTAGAAAATGATCAATTTTAGTCCCTTAACTTTCAAAACTTGTTTACTTCGATTGTTTATGAAGATGCAATTGTTTTCCGGCTTTAGATCAGGATTTTGGGTAGGATAGACTCGAGTTCCAACATCGGTCAATCAAAAATAAACTAGAAGCAAAATCTTTTTGGCTTTTATAAAGTTTATATTAAAACACACCTAAAATCTTTTTGGAATTTTTCATTTTTCAAATGTAAAGACGGGAAACAATAAATAAATATATACAAAGATTCTTTTTGCGAGTTTCGAGGGTAAGAGAATCATATCAGTGTATGGTCACGCCAAAACGCTCTTTGTGTTCTATTAGTTAACATTAAGATAAGCATCCTATAAGGATTATCGATATTGTTATCCACATAAGCTCAACTTATCAGATGTAATCATGGCGAGGGGATACGTGTAGTGTATAATTTATATTTACCGACCGGTGTTCATCCACACACGACACATTCTCGCATCAAGGTATGCACGAGGGTTCATCTTACGGGTGAGTATACCGATTATCATCTGTTTGACCGTATATGATGTGAGATTCTCACTTATTTTGATTGAAAACACGCCCTATGTGATAAAATCACTTATTGATGAGGAACTTGATTTTCATATGCATGAGGGCACAGGAGCAAGTCCGTGAACAGGTCAGTACTTTCGTACAGCAGAGAGACGAACTTGACTCCCGGATAAATGTGATATATTATCACTTATTTGAGGGACATGTGATTGTTGATCACTTATTGAGGTCGAATGCAATATGTACACTTATGTATAGCATCATGGAAGATCTAGACTTCGTCTCCGTTATTTTTCGGTAAAAGATACAACCATGATACCCAGATGATAAGCAGCATAAAGACCGAGTGTCTCAGAACCTCGGCAATCAATCAAACGAAATTTCGGTACTAAGACCATATACCAATGAATGGTTCCCACCTGGTCTTTAGTCGATTTAAGATTTATATCACCCTGCACACTTTAAAATGATTGTGAGCCTACCGATACATCTTATATAGAGCTACATATCGTTTTTCATTTTAAGTTCAGTCTAAAGAAGTTTCAACAGATCACTGATGTACTATCATTTTCTCTTTTTCTCGCTAGGAAACTCTTTTTTGTTTTTCTATTGTTTTTGTGTTTTTGAAATTTTTCGATGTTTTTGGATTTTTAAAATTTGGATTTACTCTCCCATAAAATCAACAAACTAAGATAAATTTAAAAAAAAACAAAGGTATTTACAAAAATGATTTTCCGATGATGGTTAACTCATGTTTTACCTCAATGCCGTTTACCAAAATTAATTTAATTAGAAATGATTTATCGAATTTTGGAAAAATCAGTTTGCACGTCGGTAAGCGGTGCGGACCAAGACAACATTGACGAGTTTCATCGTGAAACAATCACGTGTGAGGTGATATTTGAGATCAACGTGTCAGGCCAAAGAGTGCTGTACGAGATGATAATAATTCATAAAGCAGCTTAAATATCGACAAGCATAGGAGAGATTAGAAATTCAAAACCGTATCCTGCAACTGCTTCGTGCATTGCAATGAATCTGAGTGCTCTCCCAAACTGGATATCCACCCGGTGTGGATTTCAAGGTCGATTTTTGTAGGTACTTCACTTAATCCGAGATAGCTCTACACAACAACAAGATCAGAAACCTCCAGGTCCGACTGGTCTTCCACATTGCACCAGCGAAGGTCTTTATCTTTCTCTTTGAGAAGTAGTGTGCGGTTGTTCAATCCACGCCAAGGCATTCGCACACCCGGTTGGTTTGTTCAACAAACACATTTTCTTCAATCACACCGCGAAGAAATGTACACTGCACGTTCATTTTGTTGATTGTGAACTTCAGACGTGCTGCAGGTGCGTACATTTTGATCGAATCTATCCTGGGGACCCGATCAAAGCCATTAATAATCAAACTTTGAAATGATTTGCATTTTGTCAAAGCTTTTCAATTTCTTTTGACAGACAATTCTGTCTTCTTTTCTTCTTCTCTCCATCAAAGGCAACAATTTCTTCTGTCGCCTATCTTGTACAAGGACGCTCCACTATCAATCAATCCTATGACTATCGATAGTTCCTCCTGGAACATCCTACACACTCACTCAGAGATTAGTTGGAGAGGGGGACCCAAGCCTTCATAGACTTGGGTTGCCCCTGAGAATCAAGAAATGTAATTTCAATTTCCTGATGATTTTCAAACATAGCACCTCCCCCTGAACTTTCACCCGTTTTAGGTTTCCAAGTTTGTTTTTGTTTACCAGTTTGATTCTTATAAACAGATTTTGAAACTTCTGGTTTTAATGGTTGTGAAGAACTTGGTTCCCTGTTAACAAATTTGACTTCAGATTTTAAAGCTTTTTCAACTGCTTTGACGTTTTGACGTCGTTGTTTTGTTTCTTGTTCTTTAACAGTTCTTTTGTCATGTTTTGGTGAAACAGGATGACGTTGTGGGTGAACCTTTTCAGGTGGGGCTCTTTCAACAAAATTTGGTTTTGGTGAGTTTGGGCAGTCTTTAATGATGTGCCCAAATTTCCCACATTTGAAACAAGTTCTCCTTTCAACAAACTTAGGAGAATCTGATCGACGACCTGACATAGAAGTTGTAGACCCAGAGGTACTTGTTGGTGCACTACGTCTGTCGAGTACGTCTTATATCGAGTCTAGTGTTGTATAGATTAGACATGGCACGAAATCCTAGAAACATGCGATTGTATAGGTTTCGCTTATATGGAATAGCCTAGGTTTCGCTTATGTGTCAATCTAGTAGTTTCGCTTTTATGGCATTGATGTAGTTTCGCTTATTCGTCATGTCTGAATAAGCGAAACTAGTGGACTATATATAGGTGGTCATTCAAGCGAAACCTAAGTAATAGTTGTAGGTGTTGTCTTCCGGTAAGCCACGAAGTGCTGCCGAAGTGTTGTCAGGACTTGTAACCGCATTCAAGATCAATACAACAACAATTTAAAGTGAATCCAGCTGTAATTGCACCAGAACATTAGTTTCCGCCTCTTGTTTTGGATAGGAATTCTTCTGATCGACTCAATTAGGGCCGAAAATAATCCTACAAGTGGTATCAGAGCTCAGGAGGAAGAGTTCTTGCCATTTCAGCTGCATTTATTCTGATTTTCTACACTTTCTTCAAAATTTCAAAATTTTTCACGGTAAAACCAGTTCAAATTCACACACAGCACTCGGAATCATGAATTAATAAACCCTTGAAAGTTTCAAAGTTAAAATCGACCTAGAACTTAGGATTTTAGGGGTTTCGCTTTTACGAACTCGTTCAAAAATTGACGTCATCAGCATATTTCGCTCCAAGGGACAGGGTAGTTTCGCTCTTTTGGACCTTTAAACTGAGGTTTCGCTCCAAATTTCTCAGTAGTTACGCTCTTAGTGTTCCGCTTATCTGAACAATTCAGAGGTTCCGCTCTTGTGACATTTAGAAGTTCCGCTCATAAGATACTTGAGGTTCCGCTTTTAGTGACAGTTGAAGTTTCGCTCATAAGGACATTTAGGGTTTCGTTTTTCTGTCACCTGGTATTTTGCTTTTTTGACAATTGAGGGTTTCATTCCAAGGAACACTTCTTGGTTTCGTTTATTGTGACCATCAAGTTTCGCTCCAAGGAATAAGTTTGCCTAAGCTTGAAAAGTTGTAAACTTTGGACAATTGAACAATGGACACTGAATTTTATAATGCCTTTGCTAGTCCAATTACAATCACGCAGAATGCTTTACTTGAAAATGAAACGGAAACGTCTCAGAAACTACCTAAACTCATGGATATTGATGATTATAATGCGTGGTCTGAACGTTTTGGAAACTGGGTTGAGGCTTATCACTTAGACGCGTGGGAACACACTGAAGAACCATATGTTAGGCCCACAAGAAATAATACTCAGTTAACACTTAGAGAAATGAGTACGGAGGATAAAAAGAAATACAGTGATGAGAAACTGATGGTGAGTCTGCTTCAGCAAGCGATAAAAGAAGATATCTTGATACTGCTTCAACATGATGGAACTGCTTATTCTATCTGGACAGAATTGGAAGCAAAATTTGTTGGAAGTGATGATATGCTCAAAAACAAAATGTCTCTCATGAAGAAAGAATTCGATTTATTCCGTGGTTTGAAATCTAAAAACACCAAGCAAATAATTGATAGATATTGTAATTTGGTGAGAAATATGACAAAACTTGGAATTAAGAAAGATACTGACGAATTGATTGAAAAACTTGCAGATGCGCTACCACATGAAACATGTGGAACGTTCCTGATGATGCTGAGATCCAACCGAAAAGATTACAAAAATATGACACTGGGAGATTTCATCAAACACTGGAAGCTCAAGAGATGGAGCAGAGAAAGATCGCCAGGATGAAGAATTATGATGGAGAACAGGACATCAGCTTATACTACAAGAGTAGTGTTACTGGAACGACAAATCATTCTCCAAAAATTGAAACTGCGTTCAGTGTTAAAGACTCTTCTGAAAAGAAATCATCCCAGGGATCAAGCATCACAAGATTTTCATCATTCGATCCAAACATTTCTGCAACAAATAATAGAAGAAGACTTCAATGCAATATTATATTAAATCTTGAAAGTGATCAAGATTATTCTGAAGAAGTCGCTAAAAATCAAATGTCTTTGTTGGGAATGATATTGGAATCATATAGTAGTTTTGTGGCCGGAAAGATCGGTAATCCAATGCTCACAAAAGAGGATTACGATCAAATTGATGCCGAGGAGATGGAATTAATGGACATAAAATGGTGCATGGCTAGTGTGTTGCGACGAGCTGAGAAGTTTAAACAAATTACGGGAAGAGATGATTTCCGTGATGCAAATGTTTCAACTTTATGCTTTGATAAATCTAAAGTTACGTGTTTTCGTTGCAGGGAAAAGGGGCATTTCAAAAGGGAGTGCAAAAATCGTGAAGCTACTGGAGCCCAAAATCCTTTTGGAAACAACGATTATCACAAAAAGGCGATTTATCATCAAGTCACACCACCAGCACAACATCAGGCACAAACTGCACACGGGAGAGATGTGATTGATGGGTCAAAAATAGCATGTCTAGGAAAATATGATAATTTTACCTGTGATAAATATCTTCCATCAAACAGCAAAGTGTGTTTGGCAGAACAAGATGATGAAAAATTGGCTGAAGGTTTCTGTTGGGACAATTTTTGCCCAGATCAAGAACTCATGGCCAAAGAGATGTCCAAAAACACTTCAAATGTTAATGCATTCATTGCAAATGCTTACGATTTGAAATGTGCTGAAAAATGCAGGAAAGTCATGGAAGCTGCTGAAGCAAGACGGAGAAAGCTTGGAGAAGAGGAAGAAGAGGAAGAAGAGGAAGAAGAGGAAGAGAGATTAAAAGCTGAAGCTGAAGCTGAGAAAAAGAGAAGAGCTGAATTTTTGCGATCAAACAGAATAGTCAAAGAGGTTCATGAATTTGAAGTTAAAATTGATGCTGAACCTGTCAAAATTCCTGAAAAGTGCATGAACTGTGATTCTTTAATCAAACAAAACAATGAGTTGCTGCATAACATAAACTGTTAGGATCTGAGTTTGGATTGATTGTGATTTGTGTTTGAATTTAAATGAACAAATGGATGAGTAGTGCATCGGAATTTAATGGAAGCAAACTTTTCACAATCAAACAGAAGAAATGCTATCAATCATACATTTTCAAACACTGAATCAAATGATTAAATTTATTTTTAAACTCTGATTACAATGCGTGTATGATATGCAAACTCCCCCTCAACCTGAGCTCAGTGTTTGTTCGTGCAGAAAGAAGATGGTGAAAGAGCTAAACAGAACGGTACAGAGTACTGTTCTATTTATAGGCACTTGCAAACCACTGAGCATCAAAGTTGACGTCACCATGAAAGTGACATCTAACCTCCTAACAAACTCTAACCTCTGATCTATACAAACACTGCTATGCTAACTACTGATATTACATTTCAATACATAAAACAGACTCAAACTGCTGCTGCATCCTTCCACTGCTGTGAACCCAACAATTCTTGTTATGATCAGCAATGCTTGAACCAAGGCAGTAGATTGCGCAGCAGAGCTTTAGTTCTTCTATCAGACTTTGTCTTGATCAGCAGTTGTAGGTCAGCAGTTTGCATGATCAGCAGATAGGAGGTCAGCAGATGTTGAAACCACTTTCAAGGGGAGAGACTTGCAACCAAACATCTGCTTATTCTGAATCTACTGCTGTGATCCAGTTTTGGCTTTTATTATCTGTTCCTCTGGTAGGGTTCAATCTCAACAATCTCCCCCTGGAACAGATAATGCCAAAACTCCCCATTATTGTAGATTTTTATTGCCTCAACAACAGTTCCCTTATTTGCCCTTTGAATTGTAGTTCAAAAGTCAAGGCATCTGTATCATCATCATCCCTGCTAAGTGGAAGATCAAGGAGATCCTGCAAATCTTCAAGTCTCAGGCCAAGAGCTTGTTCCCTTGTAAATTTCTTCACTTCGCCATCCGCCCTGACCATAGTCAATACATGGTTCTGTTTATCAGTTTTCCACTTTTGTATTTTTAGGCGTAATGGGTTTCTTGGGAGATTTTTATTTGTTGAGGAGTTTGGTGATGCTGGCCTATTCATAACTGGCTGAGCAGTATGTGCAGATTTTTCCAGTTCAGATTCTTCTTTCAATATTAACAAAAAGCCCTTTTTCACAATGGCATTTCCAGTAAGTATCTCTTGAACTGTTTCAGAACCTAACTGGCTTTGTCTCCTTCTTTTGTAGATGGCAGTACCAGCAGGAGCAGTGGTTCTTTTGTGATGTGGCTTTGATGATCCTTTTGAAACATCTACTTTGGAGTAATCAGGCTTTTGTGGAGCTGTTGGATCTTTCTTCCTAAGCTCTTCCAACCTTTTGTAGGTGGCCCTGACCCTCGCTTCTCCCCACTTAGACACAGAGTTCTTTGACCCATATTCAGCAATTATCAGCTCCTCTTTCATTCTCTTCAGCTCTAAAGCCTTATCAGCTTCAACCCTTTTGAATTTTTCAGGGGGAGACTGCTCGACCTTATTCTTGATCATTTCATGAATCCTGGCTACTTCTTGTTCAAGCTCAGGAATGGTCCAGTTTCTGTACATGTGTTTCTCCCCCCTGTATGTCTTGTAGGTCATGATGTTTTCAATGTAGTCTTTTCTCAATGACTCATCTGCCTTCTCAGAGATTTGCTGACATACATTTTTTGCAAACTGTTCTAGAGCTCTGACCTGTGTAAGTAGAAACTGATAGTTTTGTTGATAATCTCTATCGGATTTCCCTTGTTAGTTTTTGATTGAGATATCCTCTGCTTGCTTGGCCTTGATTTTCAAGTATTCTTCAATATTTGTTGGCCTGGGATATCCTTCAATCGATGGCAAGCTCCTTTTGGCAGGGTCATCCTCATAGTAGAAAGACTTAATTTCATCTCTGACTGTTACAAGTTCAAGAGGAAATTGAACACCTGTAGGAGGTAAGGGTTTGTACATTTGAGCTGAAGAGAGAGGAATGGGTTTTGGAATTGTGATAAGTGCTTGGGATTTTGAAGCTTTTGTGGTGGTGATGGAGAATCATCATCTGATATGACAACCCTTCTCCTTTTTATTTTAGGGAAGGCGGATGATGTTTTGGGTGGATCAGTGGGAGTGATTTTGGTGACAGTGGTTTGTGACTGACTAACAGCTGTTGAAACAACTGGTGTTTCAACCACTGTTGTCATTACAACAGATGTTTTAACATCTGCTGTCTTCTGCTTTAGAGCAGGAACTGATGGTGGTGGTAAGGCAGTGGTAGTGGTGTGTGTTGAAGTGGTGTGTGTTTGAGTGGGAGCAGTTATTGTAACAACAGATGTTTCAACAACTGTTTGGATGGAGGTTTGATGTTGGTGGCTTTTGGACAGTGGTTTTGGAGTGTGCTTTGGAAGGCTGGATGGTGTGGATTTGGGTTTCCTTTCTTTTCTAGTAAGATTTCCTTTTGGAATCGGATTTTGATCATCCTTTTCACCAGAACAACCCTGCGCATTCAGCTCCATAAAAGCTCTTTTCTCCTCATTCCACCTTGCTAGATCCTTTGCCGCTCTATCCTTCTTTACACTTATGATAGCATCATCAAGTGCATTCTGGGTAACATCAACCTTTTTACTACCATCTGGCAAAGGAACATCTCTGAGCATAGCATCTTTTTCTGTGTCAAGGTATAGCCCGTTATCAATCCCTTTCTTTACCCACTCCTTAATTTTCTCCCCCTTTTGGCATTATCTGCAGGGAGGTCATTAATATAAAGTACAGTCGGAGGAGCAATGCCAGTGGTTGTCAACAAATGGGCCTTAAGAGCCTTGATGTCATCGTTTGTATCCCTGAACCTAGACTCCATTGCCTTTTTGAGACCTTGAACATGTTTGGCATGTTGGTGCTCGGCCAACTGAAATTGTTGATGGAGAAAAGGTTGAAAGAGGTTTCAGAGCTCATTTGTAACATCTGCTGGTGGTGGAGCAGGTGTTTGAGATGGAACAGCAGTGGATGGTACCTTTTGAATTGTTAACAACTGTTGCAGCATGTCTTTAATTTCTGCAACAGATGCATCCAATTTTTCAACACGTTCCGTCAATTCTTGGTACTTTAAACCATCACCCAATTTAATGGGATCATCTGATTTCCCACTAGCAGTGATTTTATCAGAAGTGGAGGTAGGGAGTTGTCACACCCCAACCGATGGCGGAATCATCGGGGCGCGGCACTGAGCGAAACAGATTGTTCAGAAGTTTCCATAACAACTATTCATATAATCCAGTTAAAGATACGTCCCATACCGTATCCCGAATAAACAAACATGTCATTACAGATAATCATCCAAACACGAAATTCCGTTCCGACAACTCAGATTCAAATATTATTACAGCAATTGTTTATCTGCTTCTAGACCCCTATTCTGTTGACTTTCTGGCTGTAATGCCAGGGGACAAGATCTACAGACAACTATGCCTCAGATGCTTGTTCTTGGCAGACAACTATTTGTTGGGGGCTTCTAGAAACTTATTCTAGCCTCGCTTTCCTAGCAAATAAGCATCCTAATTACCTGTCACATACGTTAAAATAAATCCAATACATAAAATGTAAAGGTGAGCATACAAGTTTGATAATAGCATATAGAGTTCGAATAGTTTACGCATAACCAGCACGTACACAGAGGAAAACGAAGCATGTTAATTATCGACATGGACCTATCGATACCAATGACTGCGGGTTGACCGTCCGAGACGGTTCGCAATACATGATTACCACCGTAATCCATGCAAGTAATTGTCCTTAACAACCCCGTGTGAACGGGTGCTGAGTCCAAACTATAGTACTACGTTGTTAAGGCAGGTAGACAGCATTCCACGTGTAAACACAATCAACAAGCATTCATTAAGTCACGTAATATATGCATATCGGTTAGCGTTCAAATAGTTTGAGTAGTGTGATCGTTTGTGTTTTGATATAGGCAACGTATGTAACACCCAAAAGTGCTAAAAGCAAAAAGGGATCGAGTATACTCACAGTGATTGATTGTGGATTGAAGGGAGCGCTGAGAGTAGGATTAGCCTGAATAGTTTGATAGCACAACAATGAGTAACGTGGAAAATAAGACAAGTGTGAATGGATCGAATAGGCTGGTCGATCGAACGGCAGGTTCGATCGAACGGGCTGTTCGGTCAGCTGGTATGTCCGTTTGGACAGTCCTGTTCGATCGGCCGGTAGGCTCGATCGGCTGGGCCATTCGAGTGGATTGTTTCTTCCTCTGGTGTGTTTGTGTTTGAGGATTTTAACTTTTGAAGTTTTCGTTGTAGTACATGAGAACACAAAAATGTCCTTACCTTTCAGGTCGATCGATCGAACGGTCCGTTCGATCGACCGGGTTAATCGATCGGCTGGGAACTTTTGAAGTGGTTCTCAACAGAATGTCGCTCGATCGAACAGTCTGTTCGATCGGCTGGCATTCCCTATTACGAACGAGTTGTGAAAACGATTAAGTGTTGAAGCATAGTATCTCATGATCCGAAGAGTAATGTTTACCAATCGAGTAGCGTATTCGATCGAACATCACCTCGTCAATAGCATACTTCATAAAATTCGAAAAGTGTGGGACCATGTGCTAGCCGATCGGCTAGCCCGGTCGATCGGCTGGCATGTCCGATCGGCTGGGCTGTTTGAACAGCCTAGCCGTTCGGCCAGCATTTCTGACCTGGTCGGCCTTTCGTCTAACACTTGGCTGTTTGATCACTTGTTGCCATATCTAGGTAGTTTGATAACGAGTTTAACTATGATATCCTCAGTTCCTACACGTTTCTTCGGCTCGGACAGGAATCACCCAAGTCCGGCCGGTGAACGGTTCGAAACGTCGGTTTAGAGTTTAACCCATCGCCGGTGAACCTAGTACATAGAATCCGAATCTTGAACCTCTTAACTGTTAGAATGATTAGTTAGCCGGTTCAAGCTCCGTTTCTACCAATTTTAATGTTTCGAGTGTAAAGGTTGAAGAAAGTTGGAAATTATTCATAAAAATGTTAAGATTTGTAAGAATCTTAGTTTGTTTATGTGGAAATCGGTCAGATCTAAGCTATTCACGGTTGAATGAGGCCAAAGTTTGGTGTTCTTCAAGAACACCATGATGACATCACCCAAGAACACTTAGATCTTGGTGATTTCACGGTTAGAAATCGAGTTTTGAAAGATAGAAAGGTGTAGAATCATGCAATGATCAAAATCGTATAAGAATTAGAGTAAAAACTTACCGGAGTTGAGAGAAATCTGAGAAAAGGTGAAGAAGAAGGCTGGTTCGGTCAGAGCTTTCCAAAAATGGAAAGTGTGACAATGACAACCCTATTTATAGGCTCCAAAAGAGGAAAGTGGCAGCCGATCGGCCAGGAGCTCCGATCGAATGGGCTGCTCGATCGGTTAGGAAGATGCTAGCCGATCGGCTGGCCTGTTCGATCAGGATGCCTCCTGTTCGATCCGCGACACACTTTGAGTATTTCGTGACGATTTTCAATGTTTCGATTTCGATGGACGATGATACGAATACGATAGAGTTCCTAGTCAAATTACTTTCAGTCCTAACTACTATATCTAACATACAATCTTCTATAAGTCACGTTTCGATGTCGGTTTCGATTGAGTTCGATTGCTTTTCGAGTTTCGATTCGATTTTCGATTGATTCGCTTGAATACTACACCAAACATATAAGTAAACACGCACAAGTAACACATAAGGCACACACACACGTATAATAACACCAGAGTTCACATAATTCGAGTCTCGAGTTCGATTAAATCGATTAGCTTGATTATTGATTGATTAACTTTATCGCATTGTTACTTCCTACTATTCACAGTCGTAAATCGGTCGTATTGATTAAACATTCGATCATTTCATTTAGACAACACTTACTCCACATAATACAAAAAGTAAAGAGAAACATTAACAGTCAAAGAAGTCAAAGTTGACTTGGACTTTGACTTTGACTTTGACATTCGAAAACACGGGGTGTTACAGCCTCCCCTTGTTTAGGGAATTTCGTCCCGAAATTAGGTCGAAGGCTACACAACGCGGTGATTTACTAATTTGATGCTTTAGATCTATTTATTTAAACAACTGCGGGTACTTGGCCTTCATGTCGCTTTCGAGTTCCCAAGTGAACTCCGCGCCTCGTTTGCCTTCCCATCGGACTTTCTCGATCGGGATGCGAGAGCGCCTGAGTTGCTTGGTTTGGCGATCCATGATTTCGATAGGCTTTTCCACGAAGTGTAACGTTTCGTTGACCTGAAGATCGTCGAGTGGTACGATTAGATCATGATCAGCAAGGCATTTTCGGAGGTTAGAGACGTGGAAAGTCGGGTGGGCGTTACTGAGTTCCTCTGGTAGTTCGAGTCTGTAGGCGACTTTTTCGATCCTTTCCAGAATCCTAAAAGGTCCAACATATCGAGGCACTAGTTTCCCTTTCTTGCCGAATCGGACTACACCCTTCCAAGGTGATACCTTTAGGAGTACGTAGTCACCAACTTCAAATTCAAGGGGCTTGCGTCTTTTATCGGTGTAACCTTTCTGTCTGTTCCGAGCTTTCACCAAGTTGTCTCGATGTATTTTGTCAGTCGTTTCTTGTAGAATCTCGGGACCGGTTAGTTGCGAGTGACTGATCTCGTGCCACACAATAGGCGATCGACATCTTCTACCATACAAAGCCTTGAAAGGTGCCATTTGAATGCTGGCATGATAGCTGTTATTGTACGAGAATTCCACCAATGGCAGGTGTTTGTTCCAACTACTATCAAAATCTATGACATACGCTCGGAGCATGTCTTCAAGAGTATGGATCGTTCTTTCAGTCTGTCCGTCGGTTTGAGGATGGAATGCAGTACTCAGATTAAGCGACGTACCAAGGGCCGCTTGAAACGTTTCCCACAATCGCGAAGTGAACCGAGCGTCACGATCTGAAATGTTGTCACGAGGTGTATCATGATTATGAATGATCTCGTCGGTGTAGATTTGGGCTAGTCGTTCCACCTTGTAGTCTTCCCGTATTGGCAAAAAGTGGGCTGATTTCGTTAGACGATCGACTATAACCCAAATACTGTCGCGACCTGATGGCGTGGGCGGGAGTTTCGTTATGAAATCCATAGCTATACTCTCCCACTTCCATATAGGTATCGGCGGTTGTTCGAGTAAGCCAAAAGGTCTTTGATGTTCAGCCTTGACTCTTGCACAAGTTAAGCAACTTCCAACGTAGAGGGCGATATCTCGTTTCATGCCCGGCCACCAGTACTTGTAGCGTAGGTCCTGGTACATCTTATCTGCGCCGGGATGAATAGAATAACGGGATTTGTGGGCTTCATTCATGATAATCTTTCGCAAATCGGTCCGTTTAGGGATCCAAATTCAGTCCAGATAATAGAATATCCCATCTGATTTGCTTACTAACTGAGCTCCATCGTGATAGATTCTCTCTTTCTTCAATGTACGCTCGTTAAAGCAAGCATGTTGAGCTTCACGAATAAGGGTTTCGAGGTTGTGCTAGGCTTGGATGTTTCAGGTACTGAGCACGTAACTCTTTCTGCTGAGCGCGTCGGCAACCACATTCGCCTTGCCTGGGTGATAACGAATCTCACAGTCGTAATCATTGAGAAGTTCTACCCATCGGCGTTGACGCATATTAAGCTCTCTCCGATTAAAGATGTGTTGTAAACTCCTGTGATCAGTGTAGATTGTACACCTAGTGCCATACAGGTAGTGTCGCCAAATCTTCAATGCAAAGGCAACCGCGCCTAGCTCGAGGTCATGGGTTGTATAGTTCTTCTCGTGGATCTTGAGCTGACGAGATGCGTAGGCTATAACCTTGTCTCGCTGCATGAGAACACAACCGAGACCAAGGTTAGAAGCATCACAGTAGACAATGAAGTTGTCGCTTCCGTGGGGCAGCGTAAGAATCGGAGCGTTGCACAGCATATGCTTAAGGGTTTGGAAGGCAGTCTCTTGTGCGTTTCCCCACACAAAAGGCTTGTCCTTATGAGTAAGAGCGGTAAGTGGCACAACGATCTTGGAGAATCCTTCAATGAATCGTCGATAATAGCCCGCTAGTCCGAGAAAAGAACGAACTTCTGACGGGTTCTTAGGTGTAATCCAGCTTTTGACAGCTTCAATCTTCGCAGGATCGACATGGATACCCTGACTATTCACGATGTGACCCAGAAACTGAACCTCCTCCAACCAGAATTCGCACTTGGAGAACTTGGCATAGAGTTGGTTCCCCTGGAGTAACTCTAGAACCAAACGTAGATGTTGCGCGTGTTCGGTTTTCGTTTTGGAATAAATCAAGACATCGTCGATGAACACTATGACGAAACGGTCAAGATAAGGCTTACACACGCGATTCATCAGGTCCATAAAAACCGCGGGTGCGTTGGTTAGACCAAAGGGCATAACAACAAATTCGTAATGGCCATAACGGGTTCGAAAAGCGGTTTTGGGGATGTCTTCCTCTTGAATCCGTAGCTGATGATATCCTGAACGCAGATCGATCTTAGAGAAGCATGCTGCACCTTGTAGCTGATCAAACAATTTGTCGATTCGGGGCAAGGGGTATCGGTTCTTGATGGTTAGCTTATTCAATTCCCGATAGTCGATGCACATCCAGAACGATCCATCCTTCTTTTTGACGAAGAGGACTGGCGCGCCCCAAGGAGAGGTGCTTGGGCGAATAAAGCCTTTTTCGAGTAATTCCTGGAGTTGGTTCGAGAGTTCCCTCATTTCGGAAGGTGCGAGTCGGTAAGGGGCTTTGGCAACGGGGTTAGCTCCAGGAATGAGGTCGATGCGGAAGTCGATATCACGACTTGGTGGTAGTTCGGGAAGATCGTCAGGGAACACCTGAGGAAAGTCACGAACCACTGGAACGTCTTTGACTTCAACTTTCTTTTTCTTTTCCTTCTCTGCTACTACAATGTTGGCCAAGAAGGCTCGGTATTCCTTGCGGAGATACTTGCTGGCTTGAATACAAGACATGAGCTTGAGACCTTTCGACACTGTTTCACCGTACACACACAATAGGTCACCATTCACGAGCGAGAATCGAATCATCTTTTCGAAGCACACAACTTCAGCATGGTTTTCGCGAAGAAAGTCCATGCCTATTATAACGTCAAAGCTTCCGAGTTGCATTGGAATAAGGTCAATTGGGAAGATGTGATGGTTGAGTTCGAGAGTACAATCACGGAGTACTGAATTAACGGCAATAGTTCTTCCCGTAGCGACTTCGACTTCGAATGACGAGGACAGATAAGAGCGCTTACGACTAAGGAGCTTCTCGAATTCAAACGACACAAAGTAGTTATCGGCTCCAGTATCAAACAAACATGATGCATAAATACCATTCACAAGGAGTGTACCATTAACCACATTGTTATCCGCCTGAGCCTGATGGGCATTGATGTTGAAGGTTCGGCCATGGGCTGCTTGCTGCTGTTGCTGAGGCTGCTGTTGTGGTTGTTGCTGCTGAGGCTCTTGCTTAACCACACTGTTCGGGCACCTGTTTGCAAAGTGGTTAGGGTCACCACATGCAAAGCAGACTTGAGCGTTGGCTGCTGGTGCTTGAGCTGCTTGTTGGCCTTGAGGGGCAGGGAGTAGAGCTTGGTTGACAGTAGCTTGAACTGGGGCTTGACGGGGACCATAGCGACAGTTTGCAGTGAAATGACCGTAAAGGTTGCAGTGAGCGCAGAAACGACAAGCCAGACCCACTGGATGATGATAAGAGCACGTCGGGCAGAGCGGGTGAGGGCCTGTCTATGCACGCTTCGCTGGCGGTGCATTGATCACTGGAGCTGAGCGCTGGTGCTGCTGCTGTTGAGCTGGTATAGCTTGTAGAGGAGCAGCAGTGGTTGCGGCAGCACAGCTCTTGTTGCTGGAGCTGTTGTTGCTGTACTTCTTCTTCCTTCTTGATGACTTGGAGGGTTGAGCAGATGAGTCGGTGGGTGCTGCGGTGGCTTGGTGCAGAGACTTGGTTTGCTTATCCCAGAAACCAGACTTTACCCGCTTGTCGTTAATCTCAGCGGCGAGTAGGTAGGTTTCTTCGATCGTTGCTGGCTTGGAGGCATGAACAAAATCTGCTACACAGTCTAGCAGAGCTTGGATATACTTCTTGATGGTCATCTCTGGAGTCTTGACCTGATCGGGACATATGATACTGAGCTGCTTGAAGCGAGCAGTGAGAGCAGCGTTGTCTCCGTCCTTCTGCTGGATGACCCAAAATTCATCCTCCAGCTTTTGGCGTTCATGAGGAGGGCAGAATTCATCGATCATAATTGCCTTCAGTTCCTCCCATGTCAGCTCGTAAGCTGCATCATTCCCATGCTTGTTTCGTTCAGCAGTCCACCAGTCTAGAGCACGGGACTGGAAGACGCCAGTAGCATTGAGAGTGCGGAGATTTTCGGGGCATCCGCTTTGTCGCAGAGTGACTTCGACTGAGTCGAACCAATGAAACATGGCGGTAGGGCCATCCTCACCGGTGAACTCCTTCGGTCCGCATGCTTTAAACTGCTTGAAGCTAAAAGCAGTCTTGCTTGAATCCTTAGGGTTCTCAGCTCGGGATTCTTCAGACGTTTTGCTGGCATTTTCATACACCTCACTCACGGCTTTTGCCACTTGTTTGGAGATGATAGCAGCGAGGCGTCTGTCTCTCTTTTCTTGGCGAGTCAGACGGTGACGTGATCCAGACGACGACATGGTCTGCAATAGACATCGTCACAGGACTCAGCACAATGTAATTGAATCTCACCTCACACGTCTACTACTATCTAAAGCTTAGAATCACGTCGAATCACGTAACATATAAACACAGATTCACAGATATACCTAATCATGGAGCACAGAAGCACATAGAGCACATAGGTCACAGAAGCACCTAAGCACGTAAAGCACAAAACACAGAAGCACATAAGTACCTAGGCATTTAATCACAGAAGCAGTCAGAAAACAGAAACCTATCCTTCAAAGCTCACGTGTCGTTCGAATAGCATGTCAAATAGCATCGTATTAGCCTAACTTAGTCGTATAGCATAACATAGTATAATATCGTCTAGAGTTGCGACAACTGGATGTCGAATTGAGATAGAACAGCAAATGCGAGTCGTGTGTGTCGATTGAAATGATAGCAAAATCGAATAACATCCCAAATATAAACACAAAAAAAAAATCAGAGAAAGCACACGTAAACAGATAAAAGTCAACGAGTCATTAGAATACACGGTTGCGGTTCTCAGAATTGAAACACATAAAATCGAGAGATAGATTGTCTGCGGCTATTAGACATCGACTACCCAAGGCAACTCGACTATTCACATTAGACTTGTCATCATTTTCGACTCTAGAGGCCGTGTTTCTGCCTCGATTCTTGGGCATTCCACCCGCATTCCCTAGGTCATACTTGTGAGTTCAGGTCGTTGGAGTCCGTCGAGTACTTTGGTGAGATAAAGTTCGGAACAAGTTGTCAAGGTTCGGGTTTCACCCCTGACTTAACGACCTCTGTTCCTGAGCTTTTAATAAAATAAAGGAGATTATTCATCAAAATATGGATTTCACTCCTGATTGGTATAATCTCCCTTTTTGGCGTTATCTGCAGGGAGGTCATTAATATAAAGTATAGTCGGAGGAGCAATGCCAGTGGTTGTCAACAAATGGGCCTTAAGAGCCTTGATGTCATCGTTTGTATCCCTGAACCTAGACTCCATTGCCTTTTTGAGACCTTGAACATGTTTGGCATGTTGGTGCTCGGCCAACTGAAATTGTTGATGGAGAAAAGGTTGAAAGAGGTTCCAGAGCTCATTTGTAACATCTGCTGGTGGTGGAGCAGGCGTTTGAGATGGAACAGCAGTGGATGGTACCTTTTGAATTGTTAACAACTGTTGCAGCATGTCTTTAATTTCTGCAACAGATGCATCCAATTTTTCAACACGTTCCGTCAATTCTTGGTACTTTATACCATCACCCAATTTAATGGGATCATCTGATTTCCCACTAGCAGTGGTTTTATCAGAAGTGGAGGTAGGGAGTTGTCACACCCCAACCGATGGCGGAATCATCGGGGTGCGACACTGAGCGAAACAGATTGTTCAAAAGTTTCCATAACAACTATTCATATAATCCAGTTAAAGATACGTCCCATACCGTATCCCGAATAAATAAACATGTCATTACAGATAATCATCCAAACAAGAAATTCCATTCCGACAACTCAGATTCAAATATTATTACAGCAATTGTTTATCTGCTTCTAGACCCCTATTCTGTTGACTTTCTGGCTGTAATGCCAGGGGACAAGATCTACAAACAACTATGCCTCAGATGCTTGTTCTTGGCAGACAACTATTTGTTGGGGGCTTCTAGAAACTTATTCTAGCCTCGCTTTCCTAGCAAATAAGCATCCTAATTACCTGTCACATACGTCAAAATAAAGTCAATACATAAAATGTAAAGGTGAGCATACAAGTTTGATAATAGCATATAGAGTTCGAATAGTTTACGCATAACCAGCACGTACACAGAGGAAAACGAAGCATGTTAATTATCGACATGGACCTATCGATACCAATGACTGCGGGTTGACCGTCCGAGACGGTTCGCAATACATGATTACCACCGTAATCCATGCAAGTAATTGTCCTTAACAACCCCCGTGTGAACGGGTGCTGAGTCTAAGCTATAGTACTACGTCGTTAAGGCAGGTAGACAGCATTGCACGTGTAAACACAATCAACAAGCATTCATTAAGTCACGTAATACATGCATATTGGTTAGCGTTCAAATAGTTTGAGTAGTGTGATCGTTTGTGTTTTGATATAGGCAACGTATGTAACACCCAAAAGTGCTAAAAGCAAAAAGGGATCGAGTATACTCACAGTGATTGATTGTGGATTGAAGGGAGCACTGAGAGTAGGATTAGCCTGAATAGTTTGATAGCACAATTATGAGTAACGTGGAAAATAAGACAAGTGTGAATGGATCAAATAGGCTGGTCGATCGAACGGCAGGTTCGATCGAACGGGCTGTTCGGTCGGCTGGTATGTCCGTTTGGACAGTCCCGTTCGATCGACCGGTAGGCTCGATCAGCTGGGCCATTCGAGTGGATTCTTTCTTCCTCTGGTGTGTTTGTGTTTGAGGATTTGAACTTTTGAAGTTTTCGTTGTACTATATGAGAACACAAAAATGTCCTTACCTTTCAGGTCGATCGATCGAACGGTCCGTTCGATCGGCCGGCTTAATCGATCGGCTGGGAACTTTTGAAGTGGTTCTCAACAGAATGTCGCTCGATCGAACAGTCTGTTCGATCGGCTGGCATTCCCTACTACGAACGAGTTGTGAAAACGATTAAGTGTTGAAGCATAGTATCTCATGATCCGAAGAGTAATGTTTACCAATCGAGTAGCGTATTCGATCGAACATCACCTCGTCAATAGCATACTTCATAAAATTCGAAAAGTGTGGGACCATGTGCTAGCCGATCGGCTGGCCCGGTTGATCGGCTGGCATGTCCGATCGGCTGGGCTGTTTGAACAGCCTAGCCGTTCGGCCAGCATTTCTGACTTGGTCGGCCTTTCATCTAACACTTGGCTGTTTGATCACTTGTTGCCATATCGAGGTAGTTTGATAACGAGTTTAACTATGATATCCTCCGTTCCTACACGTTTCTTCGGCTCGGACAGGAATCACCCAAGTCCGGCTGGTGAACGGTTCGGAACGTCGGTTTAGAGTTTAACCCATCGCCGGTGAACCTAGTACATAGAATCCGAATCTTGAACCTCTTAACTGTTAGAATGATTAGTTAGCCGGTTCAAGCTCCATTTCTACCAATTTTCATGTTTCGAGTGTAAAGGTTGAAGAAAGTCGGAAATTATTCATAAAAATGTTAAGATTTGTAAGAATCTTAGTTTGTTTGTGTGGAAATCGGTCAGATCTAAGCTATTCACGGTTGAATGAGGCCAAAGTTTGGTGTTCTTCAAGAACACCATGATGACATCACCCAAGAACACTTAGATCTTGGTGATTTCACGGTTAGAAATCGAGTTTTGAAAGATAGAAAGGTGTAGAATCATGCAATGATCAAAATCATACAAGAATTAGAGTAAAAACTTACCGGAGTTGAGAGAAATCTGAGAAAAGGTGAAGAAGAAGGTTGGTTCGGTCAGAGCTTTCCAAAAATGAAAAGTGTGACAATGACAACCCTATTTATAGGCTCCAAAAGAGGAAAGTGGCAGCCGATCGGCCAGGAGCTCCGATCGAATGGGCTGCTCGATCGGTTAGGAAGATGCTAGCCTGGCCTGTTCGATCAGGATGCCTCCTGTTCGATCCGCGACACACTTTGAGTATTTCGTGACGATTTTCGATGTTTCGATTTCGATGGACGATGATACGAATACGATAGAGTTCCTAGTCAAATTACTTTCAGTCCTAACTACTATATCTAACATACAATCTTCTATAAGTCACGTTTCGATGTCGGTTTCGATTGAGTTCGATTGCTTTTCGAGTTTCGATTCGATTTTCGATTGATTCGCTTGAATACTACACCAAACATATAAGTAAACACGCACAAGTAACACATAAGGCACACACACACGTATAATAACACCAGAGTTCGCATAATTCGAGTCTCGAGTTCGATTGAATCGATTAGCTTGATTATTGATTGGTTAGTTTTATCGCATTGTTACTTCCTACTATTCACAGTCGTAAATCGGACGTATTGATTAAACATTCGATCATTTCATTTAGACAACACTTACTCCACATAATACAAAAAGTAAAGAGAAACATTAACAGTCAAAGAAGTCAAAGTTGACTTGGACTTTGACTTTGACTTTGACATTCGAAAACACGGGGTGTTACAGGAGTGTACTCTAAACATCAACAACTGATGCCCCTTTTTCTTGGTACTGGGGTCTTCTTCCTTCAACACTTGATAATCTTTTGATGGAACCAGTGGTTAATACAAACTCACTAGCAGATAACAGAGGTGTTATGGAAGGAATTGCCTCCAAGGAAGTCTTATTGATGTACCACTGTCCAAGTGTAAACCTGTAGGTTCAACACTTGTAGTGGCTGCTTCACTTGGAATACCACCAAGAGTTACTTGTAACTCAAGGGGTGTAACCTCCTCAGGTTGTGTTGGTGGGTTAGCAAAGATTGATACATCAAGCCCAGTCTCATGTTGAAGTATTTTCTCATGAACAGGTGAGTGAGAAGGACTGGTTTGTGCTAGGTTCAAATCAATTGCATCCAACAGCAGTTTGGTGTTTGGTGGAATTGGGGATGTGAAGGTGGGTTTAGAAAGCGGAATTGCCCCGGGTATTGGGCTGTGGAGGATGGAAACGAGTGCTTCCAGAGCCTCAAGATGTGGTGACCCTATTTGTACAACCTGTTCTTTTTGTGAAGAGGCAGGAGGAGTTTCAGGTATGGGTTGAGATATTTCTACCAACTGCTGTGAGGAAGTAGCAGCAGTGGTTTGTTGTGATTTTTGTGCAATCACAGGCAGTTGCTCTGGTATCTCGTCCTCCAGAGTTGCCTTTTTGATGGGTTTGGGGGGTTTTTGGTTTTTCTTTTTCCGTGGCTTTTTGGTGATTTTAGGTGTGGGTTTCAAGACAGTTGTTTGGCTGCCTTGATCACCTTGAGCAGTGGTCTCAGTAGCAGATAACTGAGGAGCAGATAACTGATGCTCTTCCTTTTGAAGCAGACTTTTGAGGAATGATGATTTCATATCCATAGTCTGGTGATGAATCCTCTGATGGACCTGCAGTGTTAGTCTTGACAGCAGTATTTTCAAAAGTGATTTTTTCAAGATCAAACAATTCTGCAGGATTTGCAGGGATTTTTATTGATGAAAGTTCATTGAACTTTACATTCAAGGTCTCTTCCACTGATTTGGTCCGTGTATTAAACACTTTGTAGGCCTTAGCAGTGGTTGAGTATCCCAAGTGATATCCCATATCGATTTTGGCTGCAAACTTTGAGATAGAATCTTTTAAGTTCAAAATGAAGCAGGGGCAACCAAAAACTTTGAAATATGAGATTAATGGCTTTATTTTATACAGAATTTCATAAGCAGTCTTTTTGTGCCTGGGGTTGATCAAAGCTCTGTTTTGGACATAGCAAGCAGTGTTTACTGCCTCTGCCCAAAAAGTTAATGGCAAACCTGAATCTGCAAGCATGGTTCTGGCAACCTCAATCAATGTTCTGTTCTTTCTTTCAACAACCCCATTTTGCTCTGGTGTTCTAGGAATGTTGTACTGCCTTACAATTCCTTTCTTCACACAGAAGGCAAATTGCTTTTCAACCTGTATCACAAAGTCTTGCAAAATGCCTGCAGTCTCATCTTTTGAGTGTAAAAAGAAGGTCCATGTAAACCTAGAGAAGTCATCAACAATAACCAAACAATATCTTTTCTTTTTGAGACTCATGACTTGCACTGGGCCAAACAAATCCATGTGCAGCATTTGCAAACACTGGGTTGTTTTGGACTCTTCAATGGACTTAAAAGAGCTCTTGTGCTGTTTTCCTTTAAAAAAGGAAACACAGTGTTCAGGACATGAAAACATTTTTTGTGGTAAGCCTCTTACTAAGCCATTTTTTGAAATTTCATTGATTGTTTTGAGATTTGTGTGTCCCAGTCTTTTGTGCCATAGCTCTGTCTCTTTGTTAGAGGCAGCTGAGAACAGACAAGCATCAGCTCTGGGACACTCTCTTGACATGTCAACAACATAAACATTGCCACTTCTTTGAGCAACAAGTTTTGTTGAGCCTTTCTTGATTATTGCTTCAATCTTACTAACCATTTCTGGTCCAATAATCCTACAACAATCCTTTGCGAAGAATTATCCAAACCCTTTATCACTCATTTGAGACACACTCAGGAGGTTGAATTTCTGATTATCAATAAGATTGACATTTTCAAATTTTACATTCCCAGACTTTACTGTACCAGACCCCACAACTTTTCCCTTACTATTATTACCAAGGGATATATCACCCCCTCCATGAATTTTGAAATCTTGAAGAAGGGCTTTACATCCTGTCATGTGCATGGAGCCTCCACTATCTACATACCAAAGACTATCTAAGCATGCAGAAGCTCCCTACACATGAAGTAAACGGATTAGTTCATAGAGGTCTCCAAAGCCAGTAGGGCTTTGGATGGGGTCTCAACAGTGACTGGAATGGAGGCAGATGCATGGACAGTGGTTAGCTCAGGGGTTTGAACATTTTTGGGAATGTTTCTCTCTAACCACTGTTGGGGGTCTTGACCCATCATCTGCTGATAACCAAAAGGATGTCTGTTCACTTTTGGTTTAGAGGGCTTTTTGTAAGCCTCATAAACATGTGGAATCCTTTGGTATGATGCTTTTTCCTTGCCTTTTCTGAATTGATTGGTAGGGGGTGCATCAGTCACCTGTACATCTCTTTGGACAGACTTTTGGTTCAGCTGTTTTGTGACATCTGTTTGGACAGGGACAAACAGTGGTTGTTTCTTGGTGAACTTGACAGATGATGTTGATGGACTCAAGGATGTTTTTGCAGTGTATTCATTCTTTTTTATGTCAAAGTTTTTGAGATACACACATGCTTGAGTTTTGTGATTATCTTTACCACAGATGGTGCAGCTTTCAGCAGGTAAAATGCTGCTTGTTTTGTTTATATCATATGCTTTTAGATGAAAACAATCTTTTGTTAGATGATTCTTCTTTTCACAGAACTCACAAAACAAGTTTTTGATCTTTTCTCTTTTCTTCCTTTTCTCAGATTCCTTTGCAACAGAGTTTTGAACCTCTGTTGGGATATCTTTGATAGGAATGACTCTTGCTTTTGGAGCTTTTACACCATCAGCGGTTGTGAAATCCATTGGTTTGAAATTTTCAAGGATATCACACTCATCAGACCATGTGGGTTTAAATTGGTATTTCTCAATTTCCTCAAAAGTTGAGGATCCCACAGATCTTTCCAGAGTAATTTTGTTACCAAGTTTGTCGGTTATTTTAACCTCTTGGCCATTTTTGTTGGTTGGTACGATTTCAGAAGAAACAGCTTGCATTGCAGCAGTGCTTGCAATGTCATCATATTTTCTATGACCTATACCAAACTTGACATTGCTTTTAAGCTATTTCTCAAGCATAACCTCATACCCTTTGCAAGACTCTACCCATCTTTCACAAGTGATCTGGGTAGACTCTAACTCCTTTTTGCAAACTTGGTATTTTTCTACCATAGTTTGGAGTTGAGTTTTGGTTATGCTTTGTTCTTCTTTCAAGCTGCTGATCTCTTTATCTTTTTCAGTCAATTTGTTTCTAAGTTCTTTCAATGACTTTTCAAATTTGACCTCATCAGACAAGATGTTATCTCTAAGGTTTTCATTCACCTCTTTAATGTTAGCAAATGCAATAACACAGTTGTCTAAACACAATTTTTCAAGAACTTGAGGTGATACCTTAGCAGCAGCCATCATGGCACAATCACATTGATGATTATCTTCTTCATCAGCTCTCTCTTCTACATCACCAGCTTTCTTCAACTCTTCTTCTTCCTTGTCTTCTTTGGACCAAGGATCGGTCAGTGGTTCAATCAGGGTTTCTGAACTTTCTTCCAGCAGTAGTTCACCAGCAACTGCAGTAACCACTGCTTCAGCAACTTCATCCACTGTTTCAGCACTTAGCTGTTCACCTTCAGCTTCATCCCCTTCTGGTATTGACTCTAATGCCAACAAACAGTATTCATCATTAAAAGCATCATTAGAAGCATATAGAGCAAAATTTTCATCACCAAGTTCATCAGGCATGCTGCTCCAATCAACAAAGCCTTGTGTGAAAAAGCTTTGCTGATCTGGTTGTGTCACAGTTGGAGCAGCTGTTTGAGGTGCAACAGGTTGCACTTGTGCCTAAGGAACAGGGGCTTGAACATACTGAATTTGTGGAACAGTGGTTTGAACATAATGCACTGGCACAGGGGTTGCAGCATAATGAGCAGTGTTAACATGTGCTGCAGGGGCATATTGGGTATAGTGCACAGTGTTTTGTTGTTGTGGTCTAGGGTTTGTGCTAGGGTGAGTTATTATGGGACCAGTAGTTTGACTCCTACATTCTCTAGCAAAGTGACCTAGCCTACTACACTTGTCACACTTGATTTTCAACTTATCCAACCCCACCCTTAAATTTCCATGAAGCCCTAGAAATTTTCTCCATGTTCTTTTGTAGAACTTGCTTGTTCTTACACTAAGCAAGGCCAACTGATGCAAGATGTCCATCTCTTCTAAGTCAGTGGGATCAAAATGTTGCAGATCATTCAGCTCAAAACACAAATTATCTGACATCTGGTTTTCAGTATTTGTTGTGAAAGCATAATTTGTAGAGTGAGAATCAGAGTTGGCAAAGTTACCCCCAGCAGTTATGTCAATAAAGTGATCATAACTCCGATCCTTACTACTACTGCCAGATTCTTCCTGACCAAACAGAGCTGTACTGCCAAATGAATAGTCATTAGCAACTTTACCAGACTCTTGCAACCTCCTTTTTTGGTTCAACTCCCTTTCATAGGTCAGGAGTCTACCATGGAGTTGGGTCAGGGTCAGATCTTTGAATTCAGCTGAATTCCTGGTGACAAAAGCAATTGTGTCCCATTTTTCTGGCAATGATCTAAGGAACCTGCTATTTTGGGTTGCGTTCGAAAATGTAACCTTAACAAGCCTTAGTTCACTGATGAGACAACTGAAACATTCAAATTGTTGGGTTAGTGACTCCCCTTTGATGTGACAAAACATTTCATACTGCTGATTCAGAATTTCCCTATTGTTTTCGATAACCTCCTCCGTTCCTCCGAACTGTTCCTTCAATGCATCCCACAATTCTTTTGCACTGTTACAATGTAACAGTCCAGCATAGATTTCATTGGGGAGTGTAGAGGCTATGATGCTAAACGCTTTGGCATCCAGTTCAAACTTCTGAAAATCCAATTCAGTGTAATTTTCAGTTGGTTTAGGAACGGACTTTTTGGCATCCTCTGCGCTTGGCACCATAGGAACATGAGGACCGAAAACGATAGACCTCCAACATCCAGTGTTTTGTTGAGCGAGGATGTGACTCATCCTTCGCTCCCAGATGTTGTACTCATTTCTTTTCAGCATAGGTGGTTTAAACAAAGAGCCAATGTTATTTTTATCATCTTGTGATTACGACATCTTTCCGGTTGTTTTACAGGCACTGATTAATCAACTTTATCGGTGATTAAACCTTACTCTGTTTTTCAACACAACGAACAAACGATCAGTATCAACAATTTCGAGCTGAACTATTTACGTCAAAATGATTGTTAGATCAAGTTTGACTGTCCAAGCTCTGATACCAATTGTTAGGATCTGAGTTTGGATTTATTGTGATTTGTGTTTGAATTTAAATGAACAAACGGAAGAGTAGTGCAGCGGAATTTAATGGAAGCAAACTTTTCACAATCAAACAGAAGAAATGCTATCAATCATACATTTTCAAACACTGAATCAAATGATTAAATTTATTTTTAAACTCTGATTACAATGTGTGTATGATATGCAAACTCCCCCTCAGCCTGAGCTCAGTGTTTGTTCGTGCAGAAAGAAGATGGTGAAAGAGCTAAACAGAACAGTACAGAGTACTGTTCTATTTATAGGCACTTGCAAACCACTGAGCATCAAAGCTGACGTCACCATGAAAGTGACATCTAACCTCCTAACAAACTCTAACCTCTGATCTATACAAACACTGCTATGCTAACTACTGATATTATATTTCAATATATAAAACAGACTCAAACTGCTGCTGCATCCTTCCACTGCTGTGAACCCAGCAGTTCTTGTTATGATCAGCAATGCTTGAACCAAGGCAGTAGATTGAGCAGCAGAGCTTTAGTTCTTCTATCAGACTTTGTCTTGATCAGCAGTTGTAGGTCAGCAATTTGCATGATCAGCAGATAGGAGGTCAGCAGATGTTGAAACCACTTTCAAGGGGAGAGACTTGCAACCAAACATCTGCTTATTCTGAATCTACTGCTGTGATCCAGTTTTGGCTTTTATTATCTGTTCCTCTGGTAGGGTTCAATCCCAACATAAACAGATTGAAAGAATCCTATGATACAATGAACAGAGAAATCAACAAGTATACTGATTCAAACGGTGAACAAGCTGTGGCAATGAATACACTAAAGATAGCATACTTGAGATAGCTTGATGATGCCAATTTTCATATAAAGAAATGTGCTGATCTGGAGTTGAAGTTAGCAACACAAAAGATAGAAACTGAGAAAGTAAAAAAGTTATTAGAAAGTTACTCATGTTCTACTTTTGTTGTTGACAGGATTTATCCGGTTGTGGAGAATTTGAAGATGTTTGAAGAAGAGAAGACGTCCGAAGAAAAGAAATCTGTGACAAAAGACGAAGAAAAGGTGAAGACTTCTGGTAAGAAATCAAGTGTGGTCTACAATAGATGTCCGCCCACGGTCGAAAATGGATATTCACCTCGAAATCCAAATTCCGAGAGAGTCGAAAAAGCAATAAACTTAGAATGGGAGTCTGGGCCATCGGATAACTTGCCAGAAAATATTGATGTCACATACACATCATCAGACACTGATCATGAGTCAAAGTTGATAAAAAGTGTGGTTGATCAGGTGCTAGATAAAGATGACATAGAGGAGTCAAAACCGGAGTCCGAATCCAAGTCAAAGTCTGAGTCCGATACGTCAAAGTCAACAGTCAAAAAGGACAAACGGGTTTATGACAAACAATTTTTACTATCAAAATCTAATTTGAATGATGAATCATTCAAAGTGGCATATACTTTGAAAGATTCTGACAAATTATATTCTGATGAAGTTTTTCCAATTAGAAGTGTCAGATTTGAAATGATTCAAAAGGTTTTCAAAATTACAGAAATTAATATCTCTGAAATAAAAGATTTAAATCTTATTGGAAAACCTAAACAATACACTTCAAGAGAACAACAAAGAATTAACAAGAAAATTTACAATTGTGGTTATAGTTTCCAAAAGAAACCAAACCATAATCGTAATTTCAAAAAGAAAGGATTAGGATTTAATCAACCGAAAAACTATAAAAATGAGAAAATTTATAAACAAAAAACTGTGTTTGTTTCAGGGAAAACTACAGAAGCTGAGAAAGAACAATCATTCAGAAAGTAGACAAATCAGGAATTCCTTGCCAAGAAGCAAGAAGAGTTGAAGAAGCATGATGTTCCAAAGAAGATTGAAAAGAGAACCTGTTTTTAGTGTAAAACTGTTGGTCATGTTGCGAAGAATTGTCCGAAGACATTCAAGCCAAAATAGGAAGTCTCTGGTAAACTGAAAGAGAAGGTTGTTGAGAAAACTGAACTTTCAACCCGAAAGTTTACTGGCTTTGAAAATTCAATTTTTGAAAAAGGAGAATGTTCAAAGAGTGTTTTAAAAAGAAAAGAAAATGTAAAAAATCAAAAATGGGCTGTGAAAGGTTCAGGTAACAATTCTGGTGATGAATCTGATTCCACAAAATCAGAGGAGCCACGTGTTGAGAAAAAGGTTGAAAGATCAGTTCCAACTATGAACGATGAAAATTTTCCACCGTTGCGTGCTGAAAATTTTATGAAGAAAGTTGGAAAGGTAGAAATTTCAAATCAATTTTATTCTGACAAGAAGAAATTTGATGTTGAAAAGACTTTCAACGAAAATGTGAAACGTATCTTTGGACAAATGGTCAATGGTAAGGCCAAAAGTGTCAAAGACTTTTATGCTTCTAAAAGACGTGTTCATAATTCCGTTAAAAGTAAAGATGAAGAAACAGTTACACCCAAGGAAGGTCAGGCTTGGGTGGATATATTTTTCAAAGAGTAAAAACCTGACTTGCTGGAGATCCCAAGTTGATAATCGTGGATCATGAATCAGCATCATTCTTTATCATGTTTGTATAATGTGTTTGAGAAGTTTTGCAGGACTTGCCGGAACTCCCAGGTTTGTAAGCGAGGAGTAGGAATCGGCACATTGAAAATTCAACCAACAGATGGTAATTGGTTGAAAAACAGGTTTGAAATGCTTAATTGTTAATCTTTCAAGTGGTTGTATGTTTGTGGTTCTTACAAGCGGTTCAAGTTTCCGAACCATATTGATCCTACAAGTGGTTAATCAAGGTCATTAAATTGAACTTGAATTAACTATCATTCATTAAAATTGGCAAACAATGTGATGATTTGATCCCCAATTTTACAAGAGGTAAAATCAACAAAACTTATTTTCCGGAAAAACCATTATGATTAAAACAAACTTGAGTGTTTTGAAATCATTATGGGACAATAGTTTGTTGAGAGGGGGAGTTCTGATTGTTTATGCCAAGCGGATGGAGATTTGAGGAAATTCGATATCAGTTGTCATGTTCTGTATAGTTTGTTTTCAATTTCTTTAAACGTTTTTGAATTTTAGGGGGAGTAAGAAATTTTCAGAAAATCCAAAAACATTAGAAAATTCGAAAAAAACCAAAAACATGATAAATTTGAAAAATGAGTTTTTGTTGCATAAAAGAGGAAATGATAGTACATCAGTGGACTATCACAACATGCTAAAGAAATGTAAAGTCAAAATGTGATAAACAATCTTACTGCGGATGTGTCAGTAGGTTTTCACACATTTAGTAAACTGAGTTGAGATATAAACCTAATTTCAAACTTGCTTATTCTGTGGGTTAACAAAACTGCTTGGATATATAGGTGACCCTTGAAATCTTGTTTGAAAGGTCCCTTATTCTAAGATACTAGGTCTTTATACTCAGTGATATCTGGGGTATTATCCTGGGACTTCTGCTGTATGGAAATACTGACCTAGTCCCCGGATAATGCTTTCTGCAAAATGCTTGAAACATAGCATCGCCCTCAGCAAGCTGATGAAACAATAAAATTGATAGTCGCTGCTGTTGTAATCAAAAGATCCTCTAAAGGGGACACACCAAAAGTCGAAGCCGTCATCTCTCTGCGTATACGGAAGTATCGATCTGAGCTCTCCCGGCCGTCGCACATAACCCCTTTACAGATATCATCTGTGGTATACTCACCTGTAAGACTGAATATTGGGATCTGGATACGGGAGTATATTCAAGTAGTGGGACACACATATAAGTTTAAGTATCAAAGACACTAATTGCGTATCTCGAAACAGTTGAAATTTGTGTGAAAATTTAAGTGGACAAACATACTGACAATCTAAGTAAATTGTTTAGAGCTTAAAATGAAATCTAGCTTAACGGTGTTGTTGATATGTTTCAGAAACTGATATGATCCTCTTGCACGAACTCGCAAAAATATTGTTTGTAAATATTTTATTTCTGCATTATTTTGTTTACAAGTGGTGTCATTTACTTTCGTTCAGAAAATCAAAAAGATTTTTGTGTGTTTTAGCATAATTTTTGAAAAAAAAATCAAAAAGATTTTCGACAACTGATATTGAAAAGCTGATTTTCGAAATTCTAAATGCTAAACATGAAGAACAGGTTTGGGAGAGAGTATGTGAAGTTGTTAAGATTGATTGATAAGAGCTAGGGAAAGATTCTGAATGTAAAATCATTTCTGTAGTTCCTTACTAAAGTTTCTAAAAGTTTGAAGATTTAATTTTTAAAAGAAACTTATGTGTGGGTAGAGATTGTGCAGGTAAATGTGTGCCAGGTGTCAATCCTGAACCAGATGAGAGCCTGATCCCGATCATAGAGTGAATGAAAGAATTCCAGACTACGATCCCAGCAGTTTGAGAGGGGGAGTCTGAAGATACCGTGTAAACATCCGAGAGAGAGGAGTTTTTTGATGATGAAGATAGAGATTGTGGATTCTTGCAATGACAAATACTTTAGAGGAAGATTGAAGACTGATAAAGACTGTAGCTTGACAATCGAAGACTCGACACTGAAGACTCCGTCAACATCCGAGGGGGAGTTTGTTGGTGCACTACGTCTGTCGACTACATCTTATATCGAGTCTAGTGTTGTATAGATTAGACATGGCACGAAATCCTAGAAACATGTGATTGTATAGGTTTCGCTTATATGGAATAGCCTAGGTTTCGCTTATGTGTCAGTCTAGTAGTTTCGCTTTTATGGCATTGATGTAGTTTCGCTTATTCGTCATGTCTGAATAAGCGAAACCTAGTGGACTATATATAGGTGGTCATTCAAGCGAAACCTAAGTAATAGTTGTAGGTGTTGTGTTCCGGTAAGCCACGAAGTGCTGCCGAAGTGTTGTCAGGACTTGTAACCGCATTCAAGATCAATACAACAACAATTTAAAGTGAATCCAACTGTAATTGCACCAGAACATTAGTTTCCGCCTCTTGTTTTGGATAGGAATTCTTCTGATCGACTCAATTAGGGCCGAAAACGATCCTACAGTACTAGCTTCACCCCCGTTTGTGTGTTGGGTGTAATTGTTATCACTATTACGTTTCAAAATCTTGACTTGTTGGATAGAAAATCGGTGTTTGATTTGTTTTCAAAAATCTCAATTTTATCAGTACCATTTAATGCTACAAATTTAACATCATTGCTTTTCTTATGATAACAAGCTCCTTTTGTTTCATATTTTGATTGAGAAACATTAGGCTTTTGAGCTCGCCTTTCTGGTTGTTTACCCTTAGAAGCAATAGGTTGTTGCTTTGTTGGTGATTTTTGATTTCCGAATTATTTCCTGATTTCAGCTTTTGGAATTGGGTCACATTGAGTTACAATGACTCCTGGAATTATCTTTCCTAAAAACTTGTTTGTATTATCTTCAAAAACTTTATCAATCAAAGATGGATTGACATTTTTAATTGGAAAATCGTGATCTGACTAGATTTTAGAATCACCAACCAAAGTGTACAACACATTATTACTCTTGATGGTAGACACAGATTTCTTGTCTTCTTTGACATCCTTGACAGGATCTATCACTTGCTTGGCAACAGGTTGCACGACAGGAGTAGGAGGATCACAAAGAATATGATTCTCTATTGGAATTTCTACTCCTTTCGTCTCATCAAGTGATTCAACCTGGTCATTCACATCTGATTCATCTTCTGAAGAATCATAGTCCTCAATGGTTGGAGGACTTTGATTTGAAGCACATGATGACTTTTCTTTGTTATCAGATGAGCCCTCCGATGAATTGTCCGGTTTGAACCCTAGGCCAGTAGTAACTTCCTCATAATCAAGAGGCACACTGGGTTCATACCGAGGCATATCCTCTTCATCGGGCATTTTGGTATAGTTGTGTCTCAAAGGAGGCGGACACGACTTATACCCAACGCCTTTCACGTTCCCTTTCAGTTGTTGAACGTCAATTATGTGATCGAGCACAAATCGGGAGTTAGAATAACTCTCCAATTTTTGCTTGATAGCATCGTGCTCGCATTTGGCAATGGCTAGTTCCTTTTTGGTTTCCTCAACGATGTTAATGTAATCGTTAATACTAACTTGTTTATGATAAACAACTTTGTTCACTTCGGAAACACTTTTCTTTAAGGTTTCAATTACAGATTTAAATTCCTTTTCGTTTCTAACTAAAGCCATATTTGCCTCTTTGCACTTTGACAGTTCAATAACCAAACTCTGATTGTGACTATGAACCGTTTCAGATTCACGTTTCAAATCAGCACATTTAAGTTTCATATCAGCACAATCACTACATATTTTAGGAGTTTCAGATTTTACCTGACTCGTAGAGGCTGAGACATTTGCCATAAAGGCAGTTTGACAAGAAAAAAAAATCCATCTTCAGAATTATAATCTCCCGCATTCGAGCTTTCTTCATCTGAACTCCCGCTATAACTCGAGCTATCATCACTTTCAGCAAATTCTTCTTTGTGAACATGCTTGATGTGGTTGATGATTTTTGCATAGCAAGCAGTTCCACCTCCTTGATTACCATCTCCGAATTGTACAGACCAATTACATCCTTCATCAGCTTGAACGGTCAATGCTCGATTGGTGTTTGATGGTCCAGACTGGTTCTGGTTGGTGGTGTTGTTCACAGCTACTATCCCTTTTCCACGGTTATCTTGATTGGCATTGGAAGTACTTGTCTGATTTATGAATGGATTCTGGTTGCCTTGTCTACTTGGCCGAGTGCACTCACGTTTGAAGTGTCCCCTTTTGCCACAATTGAAACAAGTAACCGCATTGTTATCAAAACCGCACTTCATATCATTCTTGCCTTCCAACGAAGTTCTTCCTGTTCGAGCCATGAAATCCTTTGCCCTTCTAACAGCACTTGCAAACGCCCACTTGATATCCATTAATTCCATTTCATCACGGTCTATCTGCTGATAATCTTCATTGGTCATATTGATGTTTCCAATTTGACCTGCTACCAATCCGCAATAGGAACTGAACATTGTGTTGAGAAGTTCCAAATGTTCCTTTGCAACTTCTACACTGACTTTTGAAAGATTGGAAGTATCAACTCTGACAGTGTTGGTGTTTTGGGGTGAAGGATTGTTGATATAATGTGCTTGTTGTTGTTGTGGTTGGGGTATGGATTGTGAAAGATAAGCACTTTGATTCCACTGTGGAAACGGTGATGAGCTTGTATTGGACATAAACGCCGTTTGAAGCTTCGGTTGCTGAATGGAACTAGAACTAGCTGAAGGACCAAAACCAGGCAAATACATTTCTGTGTTTTGAGGAGTTGCAATCATTTTAGCTTTCCGAATTTCCTCTTTGTTCTTGTGCTCCAACTTCTGAATGAATTCATAGAGAGTGCCATTGGCTGTATCCATAGCGCCCGTATGCTTTAGAAGTTCAATGAATGGACTCCACTTAGGAGGTAGAGCATCAACAAACCGTGCAATCATTTCCTGATGAGTTGCAGCAACATTATAAGAACACATTTCACTAATCAAATGATAAAAGCGAGAAGTCATATCATTTAGAGTTTCATTATCCAAGAATCGAAATGATTCAAACTCTTTCTTCAATAAATCATGGCGTGTCTTTCTAGAAGCTGCATTTCCTTATCCTCTCGCTACCAATGCATCCCATAAACCTTTTGTGTTCTTATAATAGGAGAATTGATGATAGATGTCTTTGTGAAGTGCTTGAGTGAGAATAGCATACGCCTTCTTCTCGAGATCATATGCCTTTTTGTCGTTTTCAGGCATATTAGTAAAACCCGCTGAAGTTGATGCTGCTACTTCGAGGGCAGGGTTGCATTCATTAATGAAACATGTCCAAATTTCGCTGCTTTGCCCTTGAACGTATGTGTGGAAACGACCCTTCCATGATGGATAGTCGTTCATGTGATTTAACTTTGGCGGCCGGTTGTTGCTACCCGTCTCACTCTTACTAAGCAAGAGATTTTGAATGCTTTGATTTTGATTTGACACCAATGCCCATTGACTTGCACTTATTGACTGTTGTTGTCGAGGTATGGTATTCGCTAAATATTCAGCCATCGAAGTCGGTTTTTGAACTGGTTGTGAGTCCGTACTCCAATCCCACGGACTTGTGCAACTCATGATTGGTGTATGGAATTGAAAACCTGGTCACACACTTGAAAACAAACCGTTAAGACATTTTTGCAAGTCTTCTGTTTAAAATTGACAACAATCTCGACGAAACACTATCCACGAAACACACTTTGTTTCGTCGAAATGGCTTATGACGAAACTGTCTATGTTTCGTCGAAGATGCTTTTGGCGAAACGCTTGGGACGTAACTGATGGAGACGAAACTGTTTTGAATATAGTGTTGACCTGGCGAAACTGGATAATGAACGACGAAACTCAGATGATTAATAATACAAAATGACCTTTTCTTTCAAACGAATCACATGTCATCACTGAAAGAATTCATATGCAAATTTTGACTTAACTGAACCACAAAATTGAAATCTCATGAGCTGACACATGAATTACATCACGTGACTATGGGCCATAATCATTAATTCACCTCACATTCAAAGTCACTAACTGATCTTACATGTATATGGCCGACATCATTTATATCTACTTAATTTTTATTGGGCCGCAACATCTAACACATATGGGCTGATGATGACATACACCTGATGAGATCACATTCAATTGAAAATGGCTGACAATTCCTTTAATATTTCGCATGCAAACACCTGATCACTATTAAATGTAACAAACTGATTCAAATTTAATGCAATCTGATCACTATTAAATGCAATCTGGTCACCGAACAATTTCCCACTCACAATCCATGTTATTGGACCGATAGAAATTTTGTTTTATTCAGCCACTATCTCACGTGATGATGAGACTTGATTTAATAAATGACCGATGAAACTGAATGGATAAAGGTGCGGCAAAATTGAGAGTGTGAGTCAACGAAACAGTGATGGGTTTTTGATTGAGCTCGACGAAACTTATTTGACCAATTTAGTTTGACGAAACTGATTTGAATAGTACGAAGAAACTCTGATGTTTGTATGAGACAACGAAACTGCTTTGATTGAGTGATGTTTGACGAAATAATTCTGTTCGACGAAACAATCCTGTTGAGTGATGTTCGACGAAACTATTGAACTTAATATCGACGAAACAGATTGAACTTAATATCGACGAAACAGTTTTGATGATTTACGAAACTGGATTGTTGAAATGAGGTGATTGATGTGCGACGAAACAGTTGACTTGTTTGTGACGAAACTGATTGAAATGTTCAGCGACGAAACACGAATGGATAAGGTTTGGGAGTTGGTGAGATATTTTTTGAAATCTTATCCCATTCTGACACAGACACAATTTTCAACTCTACACCATGCCTAACATACTTTTGAAAGCACTATTTTCCAACCACTATGAATTTTAAATTCACAAACAACTTTCTATAACTTCACAAAAGATTAAAAAGTAAATTATGAAGAACACTTTGAAGTTTCGATGAACTGCTTGAAGATTTGAAAATTCAGGTCCACTGAAGACTTTTTGGAACAATAAATGTTGCATAAACTTTCAATAAAAACCAGTTCCTACCATGCAAACATGCAAGTAAACAGGGTTTTCACTAAAATTATAGCAAAAACAACAATGTAAGCACTGATCTTTTAATAAAATTTCCCGAAAGGATAATTTTTCAAATAAGAAAAATTTCTGAAAAGGATGAACACACTTGTTTCAAACAATCACAATGTTTGGTTTTAAACAAGGAAAAGAGCCAAAGCTCTGATACCACTTGTAGGTCCCGTTTTTCCGGTGGATCGATAACGAAAACCTATCCTTGTTTATCACAAACACGGTAACGGGTGCGGAATCCCCGTGACGGTGCAAACCAAACACAGTTAATAGGAGCACGCGTAACCAAAAGATTAAATATCTATTGATTAGGGATGAGTACAACCACAAACATATACAAACAATGTTTTAACGACTCTCACTAAGTCTCTCTGTGCTCATCAGTTTCACACAGAAACTATGAGGGGTATTTATACAAGACAGACACAGAACTTGACGAAACAGAAAAGGACTCGGCGAAACACCTTTAGGCCAAACATTGGGCCTGAAGAAGCCCAACAGGTGAAGAAACAGGCTGAACCATGACAAAGGTTGACGAAACACAATGTGTTTCGTCATATGGTTTCAAAGTTCACATATTCTATATAATGACATCATCATGACATCACAGTGATGATGTCATGGTGATGTGTCACCTGGGATTTGTCCGCGGCTCTCTGTACTCCGCGTGTCGAACTCTGGGGCGCACGACGGAGGAATGTCATGACGTCGGGCTTGAGCCGGACCTAACTGTGTCGAAATCAAGTCGAACCGAGCCGAGTCGCGTCCACACAAAATGTATCAACAAGTATTCGTCTTTTCAGTTACTGTTTGTAATTATTGTTTTTGACAAGATTTATCTCTGAAGTCTGTAACACGTCCCATCTTTCAAGTTTGGCGTTTTAGATTCTAATATAATAAATTTTCCCTATCTTCAGTTTTTCTGATTTGAAGTTACTGTTTCTAGTTACATTTTCAAGTTTGTTTTTTATTTTTTATTTTTTATGTGTTTTTTATAATACTTTTTTAAACTAATTTTATTATAGTTTGGGAGTTTTTGGTGGGGTGTTTTAACTGGATGATATCGTTTAAACAAGCATTTTGGCTGTTTCGGCGTTTTTATTATATATGGCGTTTTATTATATACAACAATCAGCTGAAAAGGAAAATAAAAAAAAGAATACATGAAAAAAGTTTTTTTATAATTCTTGTCAAAAGTCATTTTATGATGGTTAGATAAACGCCAAAGGTGTAAGACATTTGCTTTTTTTGGCGTTTTTATTAGATATGGCGTTGTTTATTAAATAACAATCAACTGAAAAAGAAAATTAAACAAAATAAATATTGATCTCCAAATCTTCACTGTCACCAGTCTTTTTCTTCTTTTGAAGCATCTTACTGGCTGTTTCGACTTTCGTATGAAATCAGCCTCTTTTTCTATAATTTTTGTCCATCCCATGCAGCAAAAATGTTATTGATTTTACACTCTTTCAGCCAAAATGTTATCTTTTTTGGCGTTTTACCGATAAAAAGAACGCCACAAATAAACCATCTTAAAACAAATCAATAAAGTGTTGCTGTATGGTGTTGGATAACATTGTTAATCCTCAGTTAAGAAATATAACTGACAATGTTGTCCACACCATACAACTACACTTTATTGACAACAATAGATGTTTGGGGTTTCTAGCGTTTACCAGTCTAATGATATATATTAAATATGGTGTTTGAGGTTTTTGTTTTGTGTTTTTTTAATTGAATGTCTGAGTTGTATATATAGGATTTTTTGGCGGTTTTTTTAGGCGGAATTTTACTATAATTAAGTTTGGCGTTTTATATCTAATGGCGTTTTTAGCAGAATGCTGTGTGATTTTTGTTTTGGCGTTTTATTTTCATGAGATGCCGTTTTGTTTGGAGTAGTCAAAAGACGCTTTTACCCTTAATGAAGCGCATCCACGTAATAAAATTGATGTTATTTACGAAAACGTCACCGCGCCAATCTAGTCCATAGATTGTTTTGATCGGACGATCGATAAGCGTTGTCACCGTTCTCACACTTTTGAGCGTTTTCTCTAAATCCTGACCCGTTGAATATTTGAAGAATGAATTCAGTTTATCTCTATTTCTCTTTGGTTTTTATCACGTTATCAGCACATTTGCCTCTACATTGAGATTTACTAGCCATCAGCAACAACCGTTCAAAACCATGCCGCCTCAAACACATAGATTGGAACAGTGGATCTAAAAAAAACCATCATCTCCGGCGACGGTTAAGCTGCCGAAGATCGGAGGAACCGCGTCGTCGCTGATGATGATGATGATGATTGCAACGCCAGTTAATCGGTGAGTTGAATCGCTGGAGAAAAGTTTCAGGTCAGTTTTTTTTTCGTTGTTTATTTTTTTTGTGTTTTATTTTTTCTCCGTCTTTATTGTGTTTTATTGTTGCTGTGAGTACAAAGAAAATAAAAAAAACCTAGTTTGGTCTAAGATCCACCTAAAAACCAATGTTGGGCATTCTAAAAACTAGATCCAAAAACAGATTCTATTATACCAAAGGAATAGATCTAAAAACCAACTTGAAAATCGTTTGAAAAATGTGTGTTTTTTTTTTCTGTTTTTGTTCTTTATGAAAAGTGTAACATAGTTGAAGCCATTAAAAAAAAACTCTTTTCTAGTTACCACTTGGAAAATCTCAAGATTTTCAAAAAACTCTTTTACATACATATATATATATATATATATATATATATATATATATATATATATATATATATATATATATATATATATATATATATATATATATATATAGGGGGCCGCTAGAATGAGAACCACCTCGAGTTGTAAGAATCGCGAGAACTACTTGATCCGGGGCGAGGTGGACCAATTTTTTTTAAAAAAACGTAGATGCATGTATTATAAACACTTTCGTAAAAAAAATTAAAAAAAAATGTCGTGCGTGTAGTTTTTTACACCACAAGTTTGTGGTTTAGGAGTTCCGTAAATTTACGGAACTCGTAAACCACAAACTTGTGGTGTAAAAAACTACACGCACGGCATTTTTTAATTTTTTTTATGAATGTGTTTATAATACATGTATCTACGGTTTTGAAAAAAAAATTTGGTCCACCTCGCCCCGTACGGTGTGGTTCTCGCGGTTCTTACAACTCGAGGTGGTTCTCATTCTAGCGGTCCCCTATATATATATATACATATATATACATATATATATATATATATCCTCTTTTTATTTGCAGATGTATACACACACTATGTGAACTAGGATAACACATACACATGCAACAAATATGAGTTATTGTAATGATGTGTACTAGGATAAAGTGTGATCAACAGAGAATTGTATGAAAAAAAATGTAGATACGTATGAATCTCTGGTGTAGATTATCTTCAAATTAACTATTGATAATGCATTATATTATAGTAAATCCAGAAGAACTTTACTTAGCTTTAAAGATATTCGAAAAAACGGTTACCACCTAAAAACAATATCTGAAAATAATATTAAATATCTTCAAATTACTTAAACAAAAATGGCAAAGAAACAATTGTTGAACAATTAGAAGCCTTATCCTCTGGATTATATTCTACTAATATCAATCCTATCGAATCATACATGGTGAGTAACCAAAACCTATTAGATAAAGACACATTCAATATATGGTATGACCGTTTAGGTCACCCTGGTAGCATAATGATGAGAGGAATAATCAAAAGTGCAACCGGGCACCCTCTCAAAAACATAAAAGTTTTGCTACCACAAGACTTATCATGTGCAGCATGCTCTCTGGGCAAACTTATAACTCGGTCCTCACAAACTAAATTGATACATGAAACCCCATCATTTTTAAAAAGAATTCAAGGGGATATTTGTGGGCCTATTCATCCTCCGTGTGGACTATTCCGCTATTTCTTGGTCTTAATTGACGCATCCTCAAGGTGGTCACATGTGAGTCTTTTAGCTACTCGAAATGTAGCATTTGCCGGACTTCTAGCTCAAATCATACAACTGAGAGCTAATTTCCCGGACAATCAAATTAGAAACATCCGGATGGACAATGCGGGAGAGTTCACATCTCAAGCTTTTAATGACTATTGTATGTCAATTGGGATCAATGTTGAACAGTCAGTACCTCATGTTCACATACAAAATGGTTTAGCTGAATCTCTGATTAAACGATTACAAATAATCGCTAGATCACTCTTAATGAGATGTAAATTACCATCTTCTGCATGGGGTCATGCTATTTTGCATGTCGCTGCACTGATTAGATTGAGACCAACTGCTGATCACGAATACTCCCCATTGCAACTGGTCTCCGGACGAGAACCAAGTTTGTCCCACCTTAGAATTTTTGGTTGTGCGGTATATGTACCAATACCGCCACCACAACGTGCTACAATGGGACCCCAAAGAAGACTGGGTATCTATATTGGTTTTAACTCCCCGTCCATAATTAAATATTTAGAACCAATGACGGGAGACATGTTTACAGCACGGTATGCTGACTGTCACTTTAATGAAACAATGTTCCCAGTCTTAGGGGGAGATAAGGACAAAGAAAGACTGGTAACACAATAAATAACGTGGAATGCATCATCGCTATCAAATCTCGACCCCAGAAGTGGTCAATGTGAATATGAAGTCCAAAAGATTATACATTTGCAAAGAATTGCGAATGAATTAACAGATGCATTCACAGACAAGAATAGAGTGACAAAGTCATATGTACCAGCATCAAATGCACCTGCTCGAATTGAAGTAATCCCAGAAGCGATTACTATACAGCAAAAGCATGGGAGACCAATCGGTACCAAAGACAAAAACCCACGGAAACGAAAAGAGCAAAGTAACTCAGTTGGTGAAAACTCAAAAAAGATTATAAATGAAGCCCCGGTAGAGGTAAATGTCCCAGAAGAGACAACTATGAATCCAGAGGAAAATGAAGTTTCAGAAGAAACACCGGTACCGAACGAAAATGAGATCTCTATTAATTATGTACAAGATAGTACAATGTGGAACCAGAATAAAACACGTGTTGATGATATATTTGCCTATGCTATAGCAACGTATGTAATCAATGAAAATGACTACGTACCTAAAACTTTAGAAGAGTGCGTGCACATAAATGATTGGCCAAGATGGCAAGAAGCCATAAATGCCGAATTAGATTCGCTCGAAAAGCGACATGTTTTCGGACCTGTAGTCCGAACCCCACAGACGTTAAACCAGTAGGTTATAAATGGGTATTTGCAATAAAGAGAAATGAAAAGAATGAGATTTTACAATATAAGGCTCGACTTGTAGCACAAGGGTTTTCCCAAATCCCAGGAGTTGATTAACTTATGAAGGTGTTATATTTGAGTTATGTTTACTCACAAACAGGTCAAATAAGCCAAAATAATACACAAACGTGCTAAAAAGGGAACGGGTCAAATGAGTCAAATTGTCAAACGGGTTGAGACTTGAAAGTACACGAAAGTGTAAGTTTAGTGCATACAGTCTCTTAATCAATTTATACAAGGATGTATTTATTCATGTTTGAGCATTAATTATTATAAAATATATAACAAAGGTGTTTGCGAGGCGAGACGACCCACCGACTCGTTTTGACCCGTACTGAAAGTGACTTGTTGCGATTCACTCAATCCGTCTGACCCATTACCAAATTTAACCTCCCATCTCGCTAACTATAACAAAAACCATATGTGGACCCCGCTTCGAGAAGCAGGAGTACAACCGGATGTCAAGCAAAATTCATATGAAATTTGTATGTGAAGAAACAGAATTAACCCAAATTACAAGCAAATAGAGAATATTTACCTGGTGGGAAGCCTGTGTTGCTCTTATGAATCTCCTGTAAACAATAAACATTCATAAAGGTGCTCTCTTTACAAGAAATATAAGGAAAAACATAACTTTTTATACAGATACCCGAAAAAAGCTTCTGATGTTGGTGGTGAAGGGTGAAAATTCAAAATGTTCAGAACTTGACTTTCCATTTTCAGAACCTGCAATACTTATTTAACTAAATAATTTGAAGATATAATTGGAGTCGACAAAGAATACAAATGTGATTAGCGATATATAGTCAAATAATTATGGAAATCAAACCTCTGATTTTGTGTAAGTAGTATATGTGATGAAACAAAATTCCTCAACACGTGTGGTCCTGGTTACTTCATCTTTCCTTCAAACAACAAATTCAGTATACTTATCGGTATCAATATAAGAAATAAAGAATGCAAGAAAAGAAAAGATGCTGGAGCTTACCAAGGAGTAGATCTATAATCATCCTCATCCCCTGCCACTGTATGAGTCATAGCAGCGACCTCCTTCTCACGTTGCCGCCTTACCGACACCTAGATCTGCAAGTTTAAAGCAGATACAAACATCAGATTCAAAAACTAAAGGGCATGACCTAAATGAAATAAAAGGAGGTTGTCGGACTTACCTCGGGTTGTTGGAACTTGCCTCGACCACTATTACAGACCACATAGTTGTTGGATGGTGAGATCTTGCTCATACTACAGGAGGTAAGAAACCCTAAGTTGAAAATCACCAGATATTAGGGTTTGCAGAGAAGGAGAGCGGCTGGATGAAATGAATTAGGGTTTAGAAAGAGACTGATAGAAACACTATATTGGATCCATCAGAGAAAAAAAGGGTTCAAACTGATCCGGTTAAGATCCATGCGGGATCCATGTGGCTTTACAGCATGTTAAGAAAACTTTTCAACACATTCATGCTTAAATTATTGTACAATGTGCTTGAAATTATTGTACAATGGCAAATGACCATTTTTGCCCTTCCTATATGCTTATTAAAGTAGTATATATATATATATATATAGGGGATGGTTCATTTGAGAAGAAAATTTTATTGAGAAGAAAAAGAATAAAAGGGTACAATTGTAAAACATTAAATATTTTTTTTTTACATCTCATTTATTATTATGTTTGACTAATTAATTAGTCATTAAGACTATAATCCTTCACACTAAATATTTTTGCCTACACACATCAAAAGTTATCCTACACATTTCGAAATTTATCCTACACGTATTGAAATTTATACTACACAACTCGTAATTTATCCTACACGCCTCGTAGTTATCCTACACAATAAATGAATTTTTATTTTTATTTTTTGTGAAAAATATATATCTTAAAAATAAGTTACAAATTTAATATAGTTAGTTATTAAAGATGAAACTACCAATTAATGATGTATGTAAGTTTACTAATATACCCTTATAGTTACATTAAGTACAAATATTAAATGAAGTCTAATGAAGCATCTCTATTGGTTGAAATTTCTTCTTTTTTCTTCTTACAAAGAATTTATTCTCATTTGAACCCTCCACTATATATATATATATATATATATATATATATATATATATATATATATATATATGAACACACTCACTCTCTCTCTCTCTCTCAACTCTCTTCTCTTTCTCTCTCAGTTTCCAATCTTTAGCTTTTCTCCACCACCAACCCACCGTCGCCTCCCCAACCTCTGGTAACAACAAGAACCACCAACATCTTTACCACCACCACCAGAAACCACAAAACCCTAACCAGTAGCAACCTTAATCGTATAACCCCTCAATCCTTCCTGTATCCACTCTTCTTCTACAAATTTGTACACAGATCTGTAAAATCGCATCCATGGTAACTGTTAGTGGGTTTCAAATTAAGTAGATCGTGGTTATTGTGACAAGATTCAGAGGAAGACGATGATGGTAGAACGAGATGCCAGTTCCGATTCAATCTAGGGTTCCGGTAAATTGTGGGAATAGTTATGAGATCTTGCCATCTTGGGGATTTGTTATAGTGATTGAACATCATTGATGAAATATTAAAAAAACAATGATTTTATGGGACTCGAGATTCCTATGGATGATTTATCATATTTAAATATGATGGTCTGAACTATGAAGTTGATTAATAGACGTTCATTATACAACTTACAGATTAGACATCCGCCATCGCTTCTTCTTCCACTTCCTCTGACTTCAAACAACAATCACCGGAGCTGGTTCCGGTGCTGGTGTCGGTGTCGGAGCTCAACCTAACCCTAAACCATCGTTTCCCCTTATTCTTCTTATTCTTCTGCCGTTTCACCTGAACCACCGTAGCTGCAACCTCATGCGCCGCCGCAGCTCGCGTTGTGACAACCGTCAAAAATCCAAGTATCCGTACAATTTAATTAACCATGATTAGTGCTTAATGACTGTGCTGAATTACAAATGACTGCTTTCTGATTACCGCATCATACTTACATGTGCATCACATATTGCATAATGTCACATCATATTTACATACAAACCATATTGACATAAATGATGCACAAAGCACAGCTAGCACAGTTAGCGGATAACTCAGAAGAATGCTGACGAAGTTCAGTACATAGACAGACAGTGTTTTGAGACCCGGTATGGGCCAGAGACTAAGTATACACTAGTATAGTGTGTAGGGAAGTAAGGACCACAAAACTGCTTTTCTAAGTGATAGTTTGAGTACCGTAAAGTGCCTAAAACCCACATAAAGTGCTTCACACTACACTGGTTACACGAGGGATGACTTACTCCTGTCTTTGCAGCTTCAGTAGGAGATTTTATGTCGTAGAGTCATGGAGCTTGAGAGGATTCCACGTCCTCCACCTTGTACATGTCAGTCACCTTTCGCGACTCCACCTACTCTTCTTCTGCCATACCCATATTTTGACGTTCGATTTCTTACCATGGAGCAGCAGATTAGTTATCTGTTGCATCTCGTTCATGCTCTTGAGGAGGAGTTAGCGCATGTGCGCAGCTTGCTTTTCATTCCTCCACCTCCTCCTCCTCCACCATCAGCATAGCCGGTTTTTGGTTTTATGCAGGTCGCTTACTTATGATGAGAGTGTCGCTATTGAGCCCAGCTTGCACAACCTTTTGAAGACCACGTTTTGATTTCTTTTGACTGTTGTAGATTGATAGACGATTTGGACAAGGGTGATGTGACCCTGTAGTCCCTTTTGATGTGATATGATACATTTGTAGAACTTGTAAAACTGTATTTGTGGTCGATGATATATGAAAGCTCAATCGCAATATTCTCATTATATGCATTGTTGAATTACTTGTTTGTGATTATGATTGAGATGTTATGTGCTTACTTACGTTGATAAATCTATTACGTATGCATGTCATGTACTTACTATACTTATTATGACCTGACAGATGCAATCTTCTTTTAGAAGATGCCACCTCGAAGAGAAACTTTATTGCCCACGACAGAGGCTGAACTACAAGAACGGATTTCAAAAGCGATAGCACAGCACGAGGCCCTGCGCTCTGAACATAGCGGGGGTACCTCAGGAAACAACCCACCTCATGGTAATGTTTAAGTCACTAAAGACACATTACGTTACATTTGGATATTCCATGTGCATTCGCTAATGCTTTCTGTGAATGATGTTGCTTATACAGGCTGTACCTATAAGCAGTTCCTAGACTGTGAGCCTCTGAATTTCGACGGCACCGGGGGTGCTGTTGCTTTCGTCAGATGGGCGGAAAAGCCCGATTCTGTGCTAAGAATGAGCAAGTGTGCGCCGGAGCACCAGGTCACCTACATCTTGGGACTTTTTCTAGACGACGCTCTATCATGGTGGAATCTCCAAGTTTAGACCTTGGGAGAAGAGGCTGCATATGCCATGACATGGGATGAAATGAAGGAACTCATGCGCAAGAAATACTGTTCAAGGGCTGAGATACAGAAATTGGAAACTGAGTTTTGGAACCTCAAGATGGATGGTCCAAAGATTGCTGAATACGTGCAGAGATTTCACGACTTATCTCGCGTCGTTCCTTACATGGTTGATCTGGAATTCAAGCGCATCGAGCGTTTTATTTGGAGATTGGCACCCCAAATCATGAGTATGGTGACGATGTCAAAGCCTGCCACGATCACTGAGGCTATTTATCTAAGTGTGGCACTAACTGAAGAAGCAATCAGGTTGAACAAGTTTTCGATCCCTGACCAGAAGAAGAAGGAGACTCACGTTGAGTCATCAGGCGAGAACAAAAGGAAGTTCTCAAACTTCAAGAAGGGTACCAGTAGTGCTAACAAGAAGAAGGATGTGAACCCACCAGTCGAAGTCAAGACTGGTGCTGAAAACAAAGGAAAAGGATATATGGGCACTCTTCCCAAATGTGATGTGTGCCAGTACCATCATGCCGGCTAGTGCAGAGTTAGGAAATGTGAGTCTTGTGGAAAGGTTGGCCATTCGAAGGAGATGTGCTGGGCTGGTACTGGTCGTGGTAATGGTGGTCTGAGAGGTTATGGCAACGGGAATGGAAACGGTAACTGTGGTGGTAATGGGTATGGAAACTGCAATCAAGGAGGAAATGGCGGTAATGGTAATCGTGGTAATTTTGGAAATCAACCTGGTAGTGGAAACCATGGAGCGAACAACAACCAGGGTGGCAATGGAAATGGAAATGGTCGGGGACCAGGTTGCTTTAACTATGGAGATGTGGGGCATTTCAAGAGAGAATGCCCAAAGATCAACCAAGCTCAGGGAAGGGTTTTCAACATCGGAGCTAGGGAAGCTCACCAAGATCCGAACGTAGTCACTGGTACGTTCCCTATCAGCCAATGCTTTGCATCTGTACTGTTTGATACTGGTGCCGATTATAGTTTTGTATCCCTAGAATTTAAGAATATACTTGGGTTGGTAGCTAGTAAGCTAGATATTCCGTACTCGATAGAGCTAGCTAATGGAAAGATAGTCGAAGCGAATGAAGTCATTAAAGGTTGCGTAATAGAACTCAGGGAGCAGGAGTTTACGCTTGATCTTCTGCCAGTCGAGTTGGGAAGCTTTGACGTGGTAGTTGGAATGGATTGGTTATCAAGCAACCGAGCAGAGTTCGCATGTCACGAGAAGATCATTCGCATTCTGATGGCGAATGGGGAGACAATTGTGGTGCATGGAGAAAAGCACGATACGCCTCTAAGGATCATCAGTTGTTTGAAAGCCCGAAGATGTTTGCAGAAAGGATGTGTTGCCTTCTTGGCACACATTGTGGACAAGGAAGCCGCTGCACCAAAGTTGGAAGACATCCCAGTTGTGAAGGAATATCCTGAAGTCTTTCCCGAAGACTTGCCAGGATTGCCGCCGCCGCGACAAGTCGAATTCCACATTGACCTAGTTCCGGGCGCTGTGCCTGTAGCTAAGGTACCTTATCGACTTGCCCCATCCGAAATGCAAGAGTTGTCGACACACTCCACTTTACCGAAGAACCTGTTGAGGTTACTAATTGGAAGGTTAACAAGACACGTAGGAGTAGTGTTAAACTCGTCAAGGTTCGATGGAACGCGCGACATGGCCCAGAGTTTACTTGGGAGCGTGAGGATCGCATGAAAGCAAAATACCCGCATTTGTTCCCCAACACCACTGCAGCTAGTAGCAGAGCTAAAATTTCGGGACGAAATTTTCTTAACATGGGGAGAATGTGACAACCGTAAAAAATCCAGGTAAACGTACAATTTAATTAACCATGATTAGTGCTTAATGACTGTGCTGAATTACAAATGACTGCTTTCTGATTACTGCATCATACTTACATGTGCATCACATATTGCATAATGTCACATCATATTTACATACAAACCAAATTGATATAAATGATGCACAAAGCACAGCTAGCATAGTTAGCGGATAACTCAGAAGAATGCTGACGAAGTTCAGTACATAGACAGACAGTGTTTTGAGACCCGATATGGGCCAGAGACTAAATACTACACTAGTATAGTGTGTAGGGAAGTAAGGACCACAAAACTGTTTTTCTAAGTGATAGTTTGAGTGCCGTAAAGTGCCTAAAACCCACATAAAGTGCTGAATTCAGCATAAATCAGCAAAAAAAAAATCAGCTTTTTAACAAGCTAGTAACATGCAAATATATGACTAAATGGTCCTGAATGCTTTCCTAAGTGTCGGGAATTAAAAGTGTCACAAAAGGGTACATGAAGAACACTAAATGGTATAGTTTGACACTTTAACGAACCGGTATCTAACCGAACAACCGGACACTACCCGAAACATCAAAATTACACTAGAAGCATTGTTTTAATGTTTCCAAGCTAGTTATGATCCCTGAACACCCTAACACACTATATAACATATAATGTGCATAAACACTAACTAAAACACTTAGAATCTAACCAAATAACCTAACTTAGCATTAAACCCAACCAATACCCCCTTGTTGTGGACGGTCACCAAGGTGGCCCCACCCCTTGATCTTGCTTGATCTTATGAGATATTGTCACACCCCCAAAATCCACTAGTGGAGTATCACCGCTTGGAGGCGTGAAATGACCAGGATCAAGCCACCAATCATATTGAACAAAGCATGTAAGTAAATATAAAATCCAACACAATATAATTGGTGTCCAAACAAATCATAGTTTAAGTTGTAAGCAGAAGCATAATGTTTAAAACCAAAACATATGTTTAAATGTTTCAAATGTTTAACATGGCACACAACTGTCCATGTCCCACAACGACTCCTCCGTCTTGTACAAGCTCCATGTAAGCACCTAACGACCTGCAAGGCATGTAACAATGAGTCAACAACAAAGTTGAGCGAGTTCACTGTTGGTTGTTTAGTTTTAATGTTTGTTTCGAAAACCAGAAGTTGTTTCGTAAACCATGAGTTAACCAGTATCTTTGTTTCCCAAACCATATCCATAATCAGTGGGGGGCTTCCCCATGTGAACCACTAGACTCGTTCACCATATCGACCACTGACTAAAGTAAGTTGGTGCCCTGACGTCAATGTCTATCATCATTGACTAGTGCCCAGATCCATTAGTTCACGCCCGTCCTCTGCGGCACGGTGTGAGGCTTGTCAAACCTAAATAGCGCTATCTAACTAATGACTCGCTCGCAATTGGCCCGACGATTAAGTCGATATAAAAGGAGGGACTTCATGATAGAGAGTTTTGGTCTAGTATCCGTGTTGTCACCCTTCAGTAAAGAGGGTGTGTATGAAATCCCCAAACCAGGAGATTACCCAGGTTCCGATTAAATACTTAACACATGTTGTCATCCTTCAATAAAGAGGGTGTGTACGTGTTCCAAACCAGGAGATCACGCAGTTTCAGTTTCAATCCTTTACCCATTCCCAACCCTTGGGAATCCCATGCCTTGTGGAAAGTGTGAACTCACCTTTGGTAGCTCGGTTGGTCTCTTAAAATTGGTTAGCAGTCAACGTAGGTCAATCACGTCCTAGTATGATTACCATTTAGTTTATTAGTGTGTTCAAAAGCATGAAGCTCTTACACGTATCTAACACGTATTTATCAAGTAGGGTACAAGTGTCCACTATTGTATAATACCTTAATCATGCATGTATACACATTAACCATATGTAACAGTTAATCACGGAATAATAGGAAACAGTGGGTTGTGTGCGACCTCAAAGGGATTTGGGCTATTCTAGTGTACGGCCCACCATTCGGTGTGCGATCATACACTTGTGCGACTGTGCAATGTAAGGTCGTTAATATTGTGCGACACACAAAGAGGTTGTGGCCGAATACTATGCCTGGCCCAATGAGATTGTGCGGCCCACTACCAAGTGTGCGGCACATATGAGAGTGTGCAGCCACTGGGTAGTGTGCGGTCATGCAGTAGTCACTTTATGAGGGGCGCGATTTGAGCCCACAAACTATCATAAATCATTTTCAAAATTTCAAACAGTAGGTTGATCAGACACACATCTATTAAATTTTAAATATTTATTAATTCAGACAAAACTAACAAACATAAACAAAATGAACAACATAAAGAACCAGAAACTTTGTCCGCAATAAAGAGTTTATTTTAATTCATAACATACATTACAAAACACACAAATCAATGGTGCATAGTAGTCAAATAATCACAACTTTAATCTGTATATTACTCATAACCTAATCCATCAATTTCATCCAAATCTTAAATAGCCAATGTAACTGTAACTAATTAGAGTTTAACTTGAAACCACAAGAACCAAACCCACATGTGACCAATTCAATTAACCTCCTAAAATCATAAGCCTTAACTAATCTTACCAGTATCATCATCAACAGCAATAGGCACACCGATCATATGAACATAACTGAAATAAATGATTGCAAAACTTTGAACCAGTTCTAGAATCGAACTGCTTGTTTTCTAAACACTATAAATGTCGCCAAAAATAATCACAAAATAACCGTACTTGTTACAGCCGCAAAATTCTTGGATTACGGTTTATAATAAACTTGAATCCAAACATTTATAAATCTTTATGAAAGAAAACAGTGTAAGGTTCATATCACAGTTACAGGCAAACAATCGACCAAAACCATCAGATTATAGAATAGCTTGTATATACAATACATACCCTAAATCACTACAACTATCACAGTTGTATACGAAGTCAAGAAAATACAAAACAACTTCAGAAGAACATTCACTGACCATCAGACTTCGACACAAGGAGGGGTGCCCGCTGCAGCTTGAATCCGAGCTCCGACAGTCCGCCGTCGTCGGTGCGGTCGCTGTTGCCGTCGCCGCTGCCATCAACTACCATTGTCTTCATCATCATCGTATCATCATCAATTTCGCCAACACTGTCGTCGCAACAGCGGAGCCGATGCCTCTGTCATCGTCAGTCATCATCAACATCACAGCCCCTAGCTCCTTTCTTCGGTCACCCTCTCTCACTCTAAATCTTCAGGTGGTTGTGTGTTACTGCTACTATCCGCCGCCACCAGGTGACGGTGATGGCCGTCCGATGAACTAGGGAGGGGAGAAACAGTGCGACGCATGTAAATTAGGGTTTAAGTGTTTGGAGTTGTGATGACATACTAATGCATGTACGTAATTATAAATCAGGAATAAAGGGAGGTGGGCGGTGGTCTTGAGTTGGGCCGCATGTATATATAAAAAAAAACCAAAAGGATATCTGTTTGGGCTACACACAAAAACCACAATCAAGATTGAGGGAGGGGTGGTCTGTTGTGCTTCTTATAAGCCGGTTATAAAGTGAGGTATAGGGGATTGGGTTGTTTGTTTAGGTTGCGCGCAATACTAGGGATCGTAAGTATAAAGAGTATGCGGGTTGGGTAGTCGGGCGGCTTGGGCCGTGGTGTGTCAAGTTCGGAATTCGGTCACGAGCATATCAATTCGAGTCACGGAACCAAGTTGAGACATTCGCACATAATTACGGGACGTCTAAGAATCCTTTATGCTAATCGCTTTAGTCTAGCTATTTAATTTAGTGTGGGTATGTTAAATTAAATTTAACATGTGATGCAAGATAGTAACGTGAAACGAAACGTAGATTTTTGATGCGAAGGCACGCAATACTAACCTCGGAAGTGCGGGTTGTCACATCATCCCCAAGTTAAGATTAGAGATATGTATTGTACTTGGAAGACACATTATCCATTGGTTAAACTCTTAATTTGAGTATAAGTAAGATATGGAAGATCATAACCTTCATATCTCTCACACACTAACACATACACCCTTCTCCTCCCTCTCCTCTCCCATTCTCGGCCGAGAATCACCACACCACCACCACCATTGTCAAGCTTTGTTCATTCATTCCAAGGTAATCACAAGGTGTTAGAAGCTAAGTTAAGAAGTTTGGAGCTTGTGGATCTTCAAGGACCTTTCTCATTTGCTATTGTCCATCACATTTGCCATCCTTATCTTCTAGTGTTCTTCCCTAGCCCTTGTGCTAGTAGTAAGCTTCTTGTCACTTGAATCTACTTCTCATTTAGTTGGTTAAAAGATTATGTAAGATTTTAATCATGAAGAACATTAATGATCAAGAACATAAACCTTTAATATAAAGCTTAATAACATAAGAATACTTGTTGTTTAGTGTTGTCTTGCTTCTTGATGATTGATTATTTGTGTTTATGATGCTAGACATCATATGAAACCTACTAGATAGTGATTAAACACATGATCTAGTAAGTTAAGGTGATGATCTTGTGAAAGACCAAGATGATCATACTTTATGTTTTGCATGAACTTGAAGATAAAAATGATTTTGTGAATGATGAAGCATGTAACATGTTACTAGTCATAAATTTGGATGATTTCCAAGATAGTTTTCCTAAGAAATTAAGTTAAATAACAAGATTTACATAGACTTGGTTCTTACATAAACCAAACTTGTTTTTAATGGTTAAACAAGTGTAGAAACACTTGTGTAACAAAAAGATTACATAACGAAACATTTTTAGAAAATGTGTTTAGAAGTTGTAAACACCCAACTTCTTTAAAAATGGAGTTTTTAAAGAAGTAAATACATTTTAAAGGGTAACTAACCCTACTAAATACACTACCAAGTTACTACAAGTTTTTATGAAAGTACAAGTTCATGTTGTTATGTAAATCATATGATTATGGCAAATTGGTAAGTGTAAGTTGCTTAGGGTTGATTGTTGATTATTGGTGATGATTTTAAAAAAGAAAATGATATGCTTTGATAGCATGGACACCTCCATTTTTAGGGGAAATTATGGCAAAATTTTCTAAAAATATAAACACTTAGAAAAATATTTTCAAACAAGTATTTACAAGTATATTTTAACCATGAGTTTCCATATAAACTTTGTCATAATTTTTGTTACAAAAATACATATATTGGAGGTCGGTTTTTATAAATAAAAATGGGTAAATATATATTTACAATATATATACATTAAAGACATGATGTGTGTGAATATTTGTATACTTTGTGTAATAGTTATATTATTTTAGGATTAAAGTAATATAACTTAACAAAATTCCAAGAAATTACCATCCAAAATATTACTAAAAATCTCAAGGAATAATTATATAAGTTACACACATAAATGTTGTGAAACTGAACGAAAGAACGTAACTTACAAATATTCCGAAAAATACCTTTATAAATATGTTTTTGGTAAATAATATTTTGGATACAAGAAATGAAAATATGATTTTTGTAAATATTACCAAGTTATATCATATTTTCGACAAAGAGAAAATATATTATTTTTGGGAAGTAAAAATATATTTTCTTGGAATATTAAGAAGATATATGATTTTTGGGAAAAATATATATTTCGTTGAAATACATTATTTTTGGACAAAATAAGTTTATATATATTTTCTAAAGTGAGACTTGAAAATATATCAATTTGGAACTACAAATAGTTTTGCCAAAAGGGAAAAATTATAAATAATTTTTCTAAGTAATAATTCTAAAAAATATATATATATATATATATATATATATATATATATATATATATATATATATATATATATATATATATATATATATATTGGGAATTATATATATATATATTGGTGGACTTTTATTAGAAATAATATTCCGGAAATTCTAACACAAAATTGAGTATAAAAACACTTAACAAATACAAGCATACGAAAATACGTGTATGAGATACCCCATCCCTGGGAAGGAAATACGAATATAAATACTTGAGAAGTATTGTTACAAATATTGTTTAGCGATTATTCCGAAAAGTAACAAATATTTTAAAGTTAAAATAATTATTATTTTAACAAGTAATTATAACTTGGAATAATATTGAAGGCATAAAAGAAACGTAACTCAAACACGTAAATACTAAGGCAAGGCACGGCCCGTTCGTCTAATAGACATTAGTACATTGTAGGTAGTCGTGTTTGCTGAAGAGATTTGAGTTACGAGTACCGAAGACGCAAGACAGTGAGTTCATGTCCCCCTTTTCTTTTAGCTATTTTCAGTTTTATAAACTTCGGGGGTGAAATACATGTTACAATTGTTTACATACGTTTTATACATGGTATGGTTTGCTAAGGAAGGTTACTGCTTGATCATGTGAGTGGTGGGTATAACATTTAAGGCCATTAATCCTCATCGTAGGACCGAGGGACATGAGTGATAGATCTATTTGGGTGTAGCGAGCCCACACCGATGAGGACCAGGGTGGCCCATGTGCTGACTATGTCCACATACTAAAGTCGTGGCAAAATCCGCTAGGTTTGAGTTTTCCTGCATCACTTCACACGTACCATTGGCCTTGCAAACCATTGGTGATCTGTTTTTGCTTATTGCTTCGTACCAGGATTTACATACATACAGACATACAATAAAGGTTTATGCATACACACGAACAATCACATGAACTCGCTCAACTTTTGTTGATGTTTTCAAATTACATGTATTTCAGGGAACTAAGTGGATCTGGCAGGTGTTTGCATGTTTCAAGTTGCGTCATGAATAAAAGATGTCATCCAAAGTCATTAGGGTTTAGGAGATGTATCTTAATCCTGGACGAGATACATGGTTCTAAACTCGGTTTTATTTAAAGTCTTTTGTCGAGTCTTTGTGAACTCTTTAAACATGTTGAATGGGTTGTAATTTAAATTTAGAGTCTACGTTCCATACAATTTGTGTTATGGTATTTTCAAACTTAATTTATGGATGAACATCTAATGGTTTTATCATATAGCATTGTTATGATTGAATGCTATAGTATTAAGAAAGTCACACCATAATCACGCTTCCGCAAAAGTCAGGGTGTGACACGCGTCCTGACGCAACTACCTAGCAAACGGTCTGCGAGTGGTAGCTTTGTTCTAGTTTTGTCGACAACTATTTGAGAGGCGCGTACATGGCGGAATCCACTACGCAGCTCTTGCATTCTTTATCCATGAAATAGACACATGAAATGAAACCCTAAATGATAATCGGTGATTGCTGAGAAGATGGATTGATCGGTGTTTGTGAAGAAAGAAAGGGGTGGATTTGGATTATATAGATACATGATTGGTGTATGTTTGTAAAAAGATTGGGTATTTTGTATATATAGTTATATACTGTTTTATTTTTAAAAGATGATTTTGTTTATTTGTTTATATATATTAGTAAAATTACCAACTTACCCTCACGTGCAAGGCACATGCCATACTTAATTGAAAATTTTGACTAGGTTAGTACTAAAGGACGTAAGGTGTATTGAGTTTTACAAATAAAAGACGGTGACTGTAATTATTGAAGTTAAAGGTCATCCATTGCAATCCGATACAGACATAAAGGACGAAAAGTGTGATTTACCCTAAAAGCAATTTGGGCTGAGGTGACATGATATTAGACGCGGGATCCATATCCCGTTGTTATGATCCGGCTATATTTGTACGCATCTCCATTTCTTTTCCAAAACACCATAGAGAGCCTTATTTCTCTGATTCGTCATATGTGTCACGCGTGGTGTGAGCACTTTACCTTCGTGGCAACGGCGACCTGTCGTATTGTTGCCTGTGCGCGCGTTCTTGATGCGGCGTTTCATAGTTCAGTTGTCTGGGCATTGGAGCCACAAACGGAGTTTGCTGCGTTTGTGCTTGGACTGGACCTTGTTGTGCGCACAACTGTGCGTAAATAGCGTTCAGTGTTGCTTGGCTCTTTCCAAACAAGGATTCAGGAGTCTCCCCATCTAGTTGCGCTGATAACGTAGGTGCTAAAGGACCAACACCTTGGTTTGTCTAGGTCATAGTTTGGGTGGTACAAGTACCACTTGCGTGTATGGCTCCGGCGTTAATGCATTCACCCTCGGTGTACTCGTCAGTGGGCTGGTTTTGGACGTGCGTGTTGTCCGCTGTCATACCCATTTGAGAGTGTGAGCCGAAGGGTGGAAATGGAATACCTTGATCAACCATTGATCAAGATTAACTACTCAGAAAGAAGATGAAAAAATGAATATAAAAATCGTTGGGCGCCAATGAAGAAACACCAAGTTAATCCTGAGATTAGCTTTTGGTTTGTGTCTCGTCCAAATAAGGTTAATCTTCTTCTGAACTCGACGAACAGCGACGTCAATCTTGCAAAAAAATCAACACACCATGAAGCTCGTTACAAGGAGGTGAATAAGAGGGTTCTCCTTGTAACCACCCTCAGGCGTGAGAATAAGAACTTGCTTTGAGGATAAAGTGTGTGTATGAAGTGAGAGAATAAGAGAGTGATCCTTAAACCTAGAGGTGAAGTTCTCTATTTATAGTCTAGGTGATTCGTGAAGGAGATGGGCTGATGGGCCTTGGGCCTCAGATCGACAACAAGGAATATCCATTCTGTCTCCTCTGCGACGACCGTTAGTGATTCTAGGCGAGAGGGTATTTGGCGCATGTTGAATGGATCCACATGTTCTGACGACTGTCCTTGTTGTCTAATTAGTAATCATCAGTTATGTGTAGATCATGGAGCAGTGGTCGTCGCAAGCTGATTGGTGCCACGTATGTGTCCTTGTGTACTTCTTGTCCCCTGCACGAGTGTTCTTTGTGCAACATGATCTGATACAACCTGTCGAGCGCCTATTGTCCCACTTCTCTGCCACTCGTACCTTATGTACTTGTTCGATGTTACCCTATGCTTCTTCTCCCTGTGTGTCACACCCCAATTTCTGGTCGTCTCGGATGGGTCATGACAATTGGATAACAGTATCACAATTTAATAATGCAGCGGAAGTATTTGGAATAAAAATATTCATATCATTAAAAGTCTTGAGTATACATTTAAAATTTATACAAGTGTTCGAGTACAAAGCCCATAGGCGGGATCAAAATAAAAGGAAGCTTAGACATCATATGACTTATGAAATGAGTTGCAAATTGCATAGCCTTTATCATAGCCGACCCAAATTCCCAGCCTAATATCAAGGTTCTATACCTGCAGTTCAATCTTTTGAAAATACACCAGCTTTCGCTGGTAAATACAATTAACTGACTCATTTTGAAAATAGTTTTTCAAAAATGATTTTTTACATAGAGAAAACACGTAGGTAATCATTTAATATTTCTTGGGATTTTATCTTGTCACCAGATTTACATATTTGTCATACAATGGGATTTTATCTTATCACCAGATTTACATATTTGTCATACTAATATGTTCCATGCATCCTCAACATCATCATAACCTGCAACATGTTTTAAAATTGTAGTTCAATACGAAAGTATTGGCGAGTATACAAGTTTAGTGTGGTAGCATATGAGTATAAAAATGGTAGCGAACAATCCACATGGCAAACCTAGTTATCAAGATTAACGTATAAACAGGCATGTGAACAAACAAGTCAAACCAAAGTTTAATGGAAGTATAAAGAATGATTAACTTAACATGACCTCTCGTTCACGGGTGGTGCGTTACTCCTATAGCGCTATACATGTTAAGGGAGGCTTGATCGAAGTTAAGGACTAGTTCATCACATAAGAATCACCCAGAAAACACGGATAAAGCATAACAAATAGTAAGCATGTATTGGATTGTTTGTTTGTATAGTTGCATAAAAATATGTATGTTAAGTGTGTTTTGCATATAAACATGTTACACCCAAAAAGTGTGAAAACGGTAAAATGGTATACTCACAAAATTGCTAAGTCTTCCGATTATCCAATTGTTGACGAGTTAATGAGTTTAGGAGGTTGAATGTGTTCAGCTGGGAGTTCAAGGAATGACTATATTTGGGATTAGGGATTTAAGGTACACGAAGTAGGTATGTAAGAAAGTAATCATCTAGACTTAGTACTCGTTTTTGACACTATATAACCCGAATGGGTTAGAATGATTTCATGTGTTTAAATGCCCATTAGAATCGTAACGAGAAACAAAGAATTTAGATGATGTAACTTAGTACAATGACGAATAATCATTTGATTATCATCAAGGGTTCGGTTATATATGTTCTATATATTCTATAGGGTATATTATATAAGTTTAGTCCAATAAGCATTACAAGAATCTCATACAAGTCATGCAAGGAGGTAGGAGGATAATCTTCCATTTTAACACCTCTTTTGTATATTCACCGATGCACAAGTTGTCATAAGACAACAAGGATGGTCATGAATGAACTAGAAATGATTTTGTTCATGCGTGATTATGGTTTTTCAACATACGTGATTATGGTGTGACTATGGTTTTTCAACATGCGTGATTAGGGTTTTGAGTTTTATAACGTGCGTAATTTCATAATGTACGTTAAGGAATATTGTATTTTACACTTTCACTATATATATGTATATACATATATATATATACATATATATATATACATATATATGTAGGGTTAGGATTTAGAGAAAACGGGGGAAAGTGTGAGAAGGGTTATGGATCGTCCGATCAAAACAATCCATGGACTAGATTGGCGCGATGGCGTTATCGTAAATAACACCAATTCTATTAAGTGGACGCGCTTCATTAAGGGTTAAAGGGTCTTTAGACTTCTCTACCCGAAACGCCAAACTCATGAATAAAACGCCATTACGGGGCAAAACACATCCTATATAAACAAACATCTCAGATATTCATTAAACACACCTTGAACCGCAAACCCAAAACATCAAACACACCAAACTCAAAATGCCATATTTTACTATATATCAATCATCTTAGAAAACGCCAAAAACTCAAACATCAAAGATTCCACTCGACGTTTCTTTTAGATACACTATTTTCTCAGAAAAACGCAAAAAATGGCAAACATCGTTTCTTGTATATTCAATATTGTTCTACGTGAATTTTCGCAGAATGCATTCTTAGCTGAGGGGGTGTAACACAATAACATTTTGCTGCATGAGATGGACAAATCTTCAAGAAAAAGATGCTGATGTCAGACTTATGTCATTTTCTGTGCTTTGTTCTTGATGAATATTTGAATGACATGAAGAGTCGGATGACACTGATGAGTGGGTTGAAGATAAAAATGAAGATAAATATAAACTTCAAACAAAACACTCACGTCATTTGTGCTTCCAAACGACGACAAAAAGGCTACTTCAACAAAAAAAAATGAAGCATACCAAAGTCAAACCGCCAGTGAACATGTTTCAAAGAAGAAAGAGACTGGTGACAGTGAAGATTTGGAAGATGAATTGTTTCTAGTTTTATTTTTTTAATTTTCTTTTCAGTTGTTTGTTATGTATTTTTCAGCTAAGAACGAATACATTATTTTAATAAAAACGCCACACAGACAAAATGCTTGTGAAACGCCATCATGCCATAGAACGCCAAAAATTCCCAAACTATAATAAAATTACTTTGGACAAGTATTATTAAAAACTCAAAAAAAAAAAAAAAACCCGCCAAAAACTACGTAACGCCATTAAAAAAAGCCAAACTTGGAAGATGGGACGTCTATCACCCTAAATTCGTAAAAAGCTGAACAAAAACAATAAAATACACACAGTAACTGAAAAGACGGTTACTTTATTAATATCATTTATTATAATAAAATCCCGCCTAAACTACGCGCCAAAACATCCTATAAGAGAGACGTCTCTTACAATCAATTGATCACACCCCAAAAACAGTGCCATGTTTCCTAGAAACCACTCACATTGAAAACGCCAAAACATAGTTAAAAAAACCAAAGATGGGAAACCTCGTTTCTTCTATATTGAGTATTGTTCTGAATGAAGTTTCACTATAAGCTTTAGCTGAATGAGATGGACAAATATTCAAGAAAAAGAGACTGATTGTCATCATGTCACTTTGTTCTTAATGGATATATTGATGGCATGAAGGGATCAATACCAGTGTAAAAAATGTTATTTTGGACTACATTATTATAATAGCATTCGAGCAGGCGTTGATCTTCAACATGTCACCAAACAAGAATATATCAAACCAAAATACAGGATGCAACTAAAAATAAGTTTCTTCTAAAGACGTGCATTATGTAGGAAAATTGGCATCTAGGTAAGGTATTAAAAGGTTCAAAACACTAAAAAGGTTCAAGAAGGAGAGGCTGATGACAGTGAAGATTTGGATGAGAAATTAGATTAACATTTTTAATGTTTTTTTTCATTTTCTATTGTTTATTATCTAATTCTCTGTTGTTTATTATCTAATTCTCTACTAATAAAAAAAATTGAGTATAAAATGCCAAAAACTACAAACACCAAAACGCCTGATAGTATGAAAACTGTGAGAACGGATGCTAGCAAAGCACATTGTTGCTATATAAAATGCCAAAAAAATGCCAAACAATGTATTATTATAATACAACACTAATTGACAGATGAAACTGAACGAAACAGTAACTGCAAACAGTAAAATGAAGAGACGGGAACATTATTGCTAAACATTTATTATATTAAAAGCCACTACATGGGAAATTGAATTTATTTATCTTTTCAAAACGCCATAATTTCCTGTCACATTATAGGCTTGCATCCTACACGGTACAACAATTGATAAAAAAATACACATCAAGAAAATACTGAAGTTTTTTACAGCCAAAAATAAATATCTACCTCCCCCCCCCCCTAAAAAAGCTCATTATATGATTTTAAAAAAAATGGTACATCTTGTCTAAAACGCCTCTAAAACACCGTATAATTTAAAGAAATGGTACATGTTATTGCATGGAGGTTTGAGAGGTCAAAGGACGTTTTGTCTTTAAGTTCTCTGACACGAGAAGGGTGAAAGTCAAAACAATCAAAGCCATACTTAGTATGGATGAATCCGTTCAGAGGGATATTCTATGTCACACCCCAACCGATGGCGGAAACATCGGGATGAGATGAACAAATCGCTCAAAAGTATCATAACACTAATTGTGACAATATAGATTAAATCAAATTTTATAAATGACTAAATTCAAATACATTGTTTCAAATAAAGACAAATTGCAACAACCATGGTTTATTATTAAAATGGGTATCTGGTCCATCCTAACTTGATTCCTTCATCACCTTGACTATCAACCTGCAACATGTATTAAAATAAAATCAACAAAAAAGTTGGCGAGTATACAAGTTTGATAGATAGCATAGTAGAATAAAATAGTTTAACGTGCTCATATCCAATATGAATAAAATGATACAAGTTAACAGTTATGCTGAAACGATGTTACTTTATATACTCAAATCCAAGAATACAACGCAATTAATTTTGCCTATCCCAATGAATAACGGGAGGTTAATATGTTTAACTTAACAATACCCAAAAGAATAGCGGGCAGGGTGTTACAACCTATAGCATATGCATAGTACCATAATTGTTAAGGTAGGCTTGCGAACAAGTTAATGAGCATATAGTCATGAAGTGTTTACATTAGCATCACATGTATAACAAGCATCAAATCACTCCATGTATAAATTTGGATAGAGTATGAATAAACAAGTTTCAAGTGTTGTGTAATTTAAATATGGAATACATGTTGCACCCAAAGTGTTTAAAACGAAAATGGGATCGAGTATACTCACAGTGGTTGCATATGAGGATTCCTTGAATTATCGCACGAGTAGAGATTGAGAAAAATCCAAGAGAACGGACGTATTGGTTATCCTAGATATTTAGAATAACACGTAACGAACTCGTTAAAAGTTATAGGTTAAATATAATACCTAATGTTTATGATTTACAATTTAATTAATTTGACATTATATTTTATCACATTATTAACATTAATGTTTAAAGAGTTAGAATAGCTTGTTAATTATTTATTAAAAAAAATAATAAATAAATAAATGATCCAAATATCAACCTTTAATTATAACGAATTGTTAATTACCCTTTTCTTTGTTGTTATTGATAAATAAAGGTTTGTTTATAAAACGGGAAAGAATATAATAGAAATCATATAAGACTATTAAGGTTAATTATTTAGATATTAACATTTAATGTTATAAAACAGGTTAAAATAACTTGTTAGTTATTTAGGTTAAAATGAATTTAAAAGTATTAATTAAAACAAGAGAATAGAATTTAAAAGTAAAGAAAAAATACTTTAAAAAAGGGATTAAAACAACAAAATAGGCCATAGCAAGACTCGAACCTGGCCACTCACGACTGCAAACCAAATGATGCGATCCAGCCCACTAACTCAAGCCCATTGGATGTACTGATGCATAGGCCCAAGAGGCAGGTGGGGGTCCCTAAGAGATTGTTTAACTAAGTCAAACGGTTCCTGATTCCATGCGCATATCCAGCCACGTTCACCATGATTTTCATTTTTAATTCTGCATGCATTTAGTAGTCTCCATAACTTGCGTAATTTTAGTTTCCGTTCATCCATGTTCTCCTTGTTTTTTGTTGTTCTTCTCATGCATTTTATGTATTTAAGGTTAGAAGTTTTAATAAAAAGATATCAGAAAATTGCCCCAAGGCTTGTTGTGACAACTCGAACTTTCGACTTTCACTTTCGCATTAACTACACGCTGACTTTGACTGTTTGATAGTTGACTTGTAACTGTACATGTTATGTGTTAATGAAACGCATTGTATTGTGCATACATGTGATTACTGTCATAATGTGAGAATTATTATGAAACGCTTAGACTTAAACTGATTAAACCACATAGTGCCCGACGAAACAGAACTAGATTCACCATCAAACCATCTCGACGAATCAGAGTTGTGATTCGCCAAGGACCACTCAACGAAACAGAAGCCTGTTTCGTCAACCCATTCTCGACGAAACACAATGTGATTCGCCGGCCCATTGATTCGCCAAGCCCATTACGGGCCTAAACCGTCTGTATGTGTTTAAAACGTGGAACGATCTTCTGTTTCTCACTTTAGCAAAAACCACCGAAACCCTAGAGCTCTTGTGCACTGACGGCAGTTGGTGTGTTCCCGAGAATCTCTAGCGATTAACCCATCTCTCCCTCCACTCAGTTAGTCGTTCATGTGTTCATGATTTCCTGATTCATGTTATGTTTATGCTTGATTCCTGAATCATATATGAATATATGTTTATGATAATCTTGGATTAGTAACATATGATTGATGGGTTACAACCTATAGATATATATATTGTTGATGATGAACTAGATTGCATGATGCTTGGGAACAATATTTGAATGTTGCTTGTGTTATCCGTATGCATGATAACGTGAATAGGGTTGTTGAGGCGATGAGTTATGCTAATCGATTTGTGGTACACGTAAGTTAGGGTTCACGCTAGACATTAAAACCGTGATGATTACGTTATTGATTTGATAATGATTGTGGAATGAAATCTCTAAGATCTGTGCATAATAATCTGTGGTTAATGATGATTCGATGATAGCGTGACGGCTGCTAGTATGATTAGGGTTTTGTGTTATTTTGTAACTGATGTAATTAATTGACGTAACTGACATGTTAACATAACTGCTGCCTTGGCGAAATAGGATATTTGACGAATTGGAAGTCTTGACGAAACAAGAATGTGTTTCGCCAAGGATGTCGACGAAATAGCGTTTGTGTTTCGCCAAGGAGTAGTTGACGAAACAGAATATGTTTCGCCAACTTCTGTTTCGCCAACTTGGTTAGTTTGTGCAGTAAACTGATTTAATTCTGTTAATTGTTAACTGAGATATTTAACTACAGTTAAGTGATGTGCATGACTTATACGATATTGAATACATGTCTAGTACTTCTATGATTACCTATACGTGCACAACTTGGATACAAACTGATTGTGTATATGTGCATACCCTAGGACGTGATTGATTTATCTTGAGCACATACTTAGCATACCGAGCAAACCCAAGGTGAGTTCACACAGCTAAGGCATGGGGTTCCCGGGTGGGAATGGGATTTGATGAATTATTGTGTATACTCAGATGATAGAACCTAACGATAAGATATGACTAGACTAGTAACACTTATTGAACTGATCTTCGCACACCTGCCAAGGGTTGGCCGCGATATTATGACTGACTTCGCACACCTGCCTTAGGAAGGCCGCGAACTAAATTTACTAATCTTCGCATACCTGCCTGGGAGGTCGCGATACAAATAAACCTAATCTAGAATACTTGGGAAATTTCCCCTAATCTTCGCATACCTGCCTGGGAGGCCGCGATACGAACTAATACAGGAATAACGATCGAACATACTGATACACGTACTATTACAACTTGCTATTACTGAACTTTACACTGTGAACTCGCTCAACTAGTTGTTGACTCTCTACTGCATGCCTTGCAGGACCTTAGGTACTTATGGAGCTTGCACTAAGGAAGGAGCAGGTCGTTGTGGAGCATGGATCTTGGATGCCATGTTAAAACGCTTAAACAATCAAACTTAACATTACTTTGGGTTTACTTTTACATACTTTGGATTCTCATTATTACGCTTCCGCTATTGATACTATGTTTGGTTTAGAACATCAATTGTATTGAATTGGGTTTTACGAACTATCCTATTTATATTATGCTATGTTCAATATGATTGATGGCTTGATCCTGGTCATGTCACGCCTCCAAGCGGTGGTACTCCGCGTGTGGATTTTGGGGGTGTGACAGATTGGTATCAGAGCCATTGGTTATAGAGAACTTGGTTTTAATATGGGAAAACGTTTTTATTAAAACCAGCCTATAACCAGAACAGTGCTCTCAACGATCCACAACGACGCTTCGCTCCACGTGCAAGACTCAACATCCTAGGTAATAAGGTTTATGTTTATTACCTGCTTGCTAGATCTATACAGAACTTTGCTCGTAGTATGCTTAGATTACATTGCCTACGATACGTCATTACATGAGAATACCTATGTGCTTACACTCTTCTGTCATCGCACTACTCGCGAACCTTTCTCACTTACTCTACTTTTACTATGAAGATCATGTCTGGACGTGTGAACATGACTCAAGCCCAGTTGACGGCACTTATCAATGAACGAGTAGCTGCGGCACTTGCAGCTGCACCAGCAGGTAGTATACCCTGCGGATGGGATACACACTAGGATCTTTGAATCCTACATTCCTAAATCAACCCTTGTATTTAACATTGTCCTATTCTATGCACAATAGGTCAAAACACTCCGCAATCTGTCTGCACATTCAAGAACTTCATGGACTATCGTCCAAGCACTTGCAGTGGCACCGAGGGGGCAGTGGGACTCCTCCATTGGTTTGAAAAGCTCGAGTCGGTATTTGAGATGTGTGAATGCCCTGAGGCTCGCAGGGTCAAGTACGCCACTGGCACGTTGGAAGGGATTGCGCTAACTTGGTGGAACGCGCAAGTTCAGATCCTAGGGTTGGCAGCTGCTAACGCCACACCCTGGGAAGATTTCAAAGAACTGATCAAACGAGAATACTGCACGCGAGACGACATCCACAAGTTGGAGGATGAGTTATACCACTTGAAGATGACGGGGTCAGAGATCGAAGCTTATACGAAACGGTCAAACGAACTGGCCATCTTGTGTCCAACGATGGTGGACCCTCCAGTTAAGCGCATTGAGTTATATCTCAAGGGCTTGCGCCAGAGATTCAGAGCCACGTGACGTCGGCTAACCTCAACAACATCCAAGACATTCAGCGTCTTGCTCATCGACTCACCGATCAGGCAGTGGAACAGAACAAGCTGCCAAAACGCATCAGTGCTACCACTACTGCTGTCACTACTTCTGCTACTCCTAGTGACAACAAGAGAAAATGGGAGGGGGATTCCAGCAAGGGATCGGTTTCTGTTCAGTCTCAAGCACAGCAGCGCAAGACTAATGACTACCAGAGTCCGAATCAGCAACCATCAGGCAGTCAGGGGCAGAGTGGATATCGGGGAACTCACCCATGGTGTAGTAGGTGCAACAAACACCACAGTGGAAGATGCCATAGGGAACGTTGTCAAAGATGCCTCAAGATGGGTCATGAGGCTAAGGATTGTAGAAGCTCACGGCCAGCAAACCAGAACCAGCAACTCCCACCGCCAGCTCCACAGAACCAGCAGCAGCAGCCACAACGTGGAAACCGGGGATGTTTCCAGTGTGGGGCTGAAGGCCACTACAAACGTGATTGCCCTCAATTGAACCAGAACCAGAATCGCAACAACAACAATGGCAACGAAGCTCGGGGTCGTGCTTTTATGCTGGGTCGGGGCGACGCAATGAATGACCCCAATGTGGTTATGGGTAAGTTTCTTCTCGACGATATTTATGTTACTGTCTTATTTGATTCGGGTGCTGATACAAGTTATATGTCCTTGAAAATGAGTAAATTGTTAAAACGTACTTCAACACCCCTAAACACCAAACATGTCGTAGAGTTAGCAAATGGTAAAAGTGTAGAAGCCGCACATGTAATCAAGGGTTGTAGCATCATTTTAGCTGGTCAGACCTTCTCGATTGATCTTATACCCATAGTTTTGGGTAGTTTCGACGTCGTCATCGGTATGGATTGGTTATCCCAGCATCGCGCAGAGATTTTATGCAAGGAAAAGATCATTCGTATTCCTCGCTCTAGTCAAGAACCTCTCGAAGTTCAAGGCGACAAGAGTGGTGCTGTGGTTGGCATCATCTCTTTCTTAAAGGCGCAGAAATGTTTACGAAAGGGGCACACTGCAATTCTGGCACTTGTCACTGATGCATCAGCAAAGGAAAAGAAGCTGGAGGATATTCCAGTTGTACGCGACTTTCCTCAGGTGTTTCCTGAAGATTTACTCGGTTTACCGCCTCACCGCCAAGTCGAATTCCAGATTGAGTTAGCTCCTGGAGCAGCACCAATAGCCCGTGCACCGTCTCGTTTAGCTCCAACCGAACTGGAAGAGCTGTCAAAGCAGTTACAAGAGCTCTTGGAAAAGGGCTTTATTCGTCCAAGCTCATCGCCTTGGGGAGCTCCAGTACTTTTCGTGAAAAAGAAGGATGGCACTTTCAGGATGTGCATCGACTACCGTGAACTGAACAAGGTGACGGTGAAGAACCGTTATCCTCTTCCGCATATAGACGACTTATTCGACCAGTTGCAGGGGTCGAGTTACTACTCCAAGATAGACTTGAGGTCAGGGTATCATCAGCTGAGAGTCCGGGATGAGGACGTCTCTAAAACCGCATTCAGAACTCGCTACGGTCACTACGAGTTTCTCGTCATGCCATTTGGGTTAACGAACGCGCCTGCCGTATTTATGGACCTTATGAACAGGGTGTGCAAACCCTATCTAGACAAGTTCGTCATTGTTTTTATCGACGACATTTTGATTTACTCCAAGAGTCAGGAGGAGCACGAACAGCACCTACGATTGATTTTGGAACTGCTACGAAAGGAGCAATTGTACGCCAAGTTTTCTAAATGCGACTTCTGGCTTCATGAAGTCCACTTCTTAGGCCATGTGGTGAACAGGGATGGGATTCATGTCGATCCATCCAAGGTAGATTCGATCAGGAACTGGCCTGCACCGCGTACACCAACGGAAATACGCCAATTCTTGGGTTTGGCGGGTTACTACAGACTGTTTATCAAAGACTTCTCCAAGATCGCACAGCCGCTTACACTACTGACACAGAAGGGTGTCACCTACCGTTGGGGAGGTCCCCAAGAAACCGCTTTTCAGTACCTAAAGGATAGGCTTTGCAGCGCACCTATTCTCTCACTGCCAGAGGGCACGGATGATTTTGTGGTTTATTGTGACGCATCGATACAGGGGCTTGGTTGTGTATTAATGCAACGGGATAAAGTTATTGCCTACGTTTCTCGTCAACTCAAGGTTCACGAACGGAACTACACGACGCACGATTTAGAGCTGGGAGCTGTTGTTTTCGCGCTTAAGATATGGCGACACTACCTGTACGGTACCAGGTGCACGATTTACACCGATCACATGAGTCTCGAGCATATCCTTAAGCAAAAGGATTTGAACATGCGTCAACGAAGATGGGTCGAGCTTCTGAACGATTACGAATGCGCCATCAAGTACCATCCAGGCAAGGCCAATGTTGTGGCTGATGCCCTCAGTCGGAAAGACACTTTACCTAGGCGTGTACGAGCTTTGCAGCTCACTATTCAGTCTGATCTTCCTGCACAGATACGAACTGCTCAGATAGAAGCATTGAAACCCGAAAACGTCAAAGCTGAAGCCTTGCGCGGCTCAAGGCAACGAATGGAACAAAAGGAAGACGGCGCCTACTATGTAACGGGGCGTATTTGGGTCCCACTTTATGGCGGTTTACGAGAGCTTGTGATGGACGAAGCACACAAGTCTCACTACTCGATATATCCAGGTTCGGATAAAATGTACCATGACATCAGAACCACGTATTGGTGGCCTAGCATGAAGGCCCACATCGCTACTTACGTTGGCAAGTGTTTGACATGTGCAAAGGTCAAAGTGGAATATCAGAAACCAGCGGGCCTACTTCAGCAACCTAAGATACCGCAATGGAAATGGGAAGAAATTTCCATGGATTTTGTTACAGGCCTACCTAGATCCCAGCGGGGGAATGATACCATATGGGTGATCGTCGATCGACTCACCAAGTCTGCACACTTCCTGGCTATAAAGGAAACGGATAAGTTCTCCACTCTCGCAGACGTTTATCTTAAAGAAGTTGTTTCGAGGCACGGGGTACCCACCTCCATCATTTCGGATCGGGATGCACGATTCACATCAGAGCTATGGCAAGCGATGCATAAATCTTTCGGCTCACGGTTAGATATGAGCACAGCATATCATCCTCAGACGGATGGACAGTCTGAGCGAACGATCCAGACTCTTGAAGACATGCTTCGGGCATGTGTTATTGATTTCGGCAACAGCTGGGAAAAACATCTCCCTTTGGTGGAGTTCTCATACAATAACAGCTATCACACCAGCATACAAGCCGCTCCATTCGAGGCATTGTACGGGCATAAATGCCGGTCACCTCTCTGTTGGGTAGAGGTGGGGGATAGTCAGATCACGGGTCCAGAGATTGTAGTGGACGCTACGGAAAAGATTGCGCAGATACGACAACGCATGGCGGCAGCACGCGACCGTCAGAAAGCCTACGCGGATAAGCGTAGGAAGCCCTTGGAATTTCAGGTCGGGGACCGGGTTTTACTTAAAGTCTCACCCTGGAAGGGTGTGGTTCGTTTTGGCAAACGGGGCAAACTAAATCCGCGGTATGTCGGACCGTTCGAGATCATTGAGAAAAAAGGCAAAGTGGCCTACAAGCTAAACCTACCAGCTGAACTCGGTGCAGTTCACAATGTATTTCACGTGTCGAATCTGAAGAAGTGCCTGTCAGATGAGACCCTCATAGTTCCTTTTAAGGAACTCATTATCGATGAGCGGTTGCAGTTTGTCGAGGAGCCAGTTGAAATCACGGACCGGGATGTTAAGGTCCTCAAAAACAAGAGAATCCCTCTTGTTCGAGTTCGTTGGAACTCCCGTCGTGGCCCATAGTACACCTGGGAACGCGAAGACCAGATGACAGAAAAGTATCCCCAGTTATTCGAAACCAATACAACCACTGCTGAGGCTGAAGCTACTACCACGGAATTTCGGGACGAAATTCCAGATCAACGGAGGGAGGATGTGACACCCCAGGAAAAACAGTGAACGATGCAATCTATCCAGCTTCCTCATTAAGTACGTACCAAATTTCGGGACGAAATTTCTTTTAAGTTGGGGATAATGTGACAACTCGAACTTTCGACTTTCACTTTCGCATTAAATACACGCTGACTTTGACTGTTTGATAGTTGACTTGTTGACTTGTAACTGTACATGTTATGTGTTAATGAAACGTATTGTATTGTGCATACATGTGATTACTGTCATAATGTGAGAATTATTATGAAATGCTTAGACTTAAACTGATTAAACCACATAGTGCCCGACGAAACAGAACTAGATTCACCATCAAACCATCTCGACGAATCAGAGTTGTGATTCGCCAAGGACCACTCAATGAAACAGAAGCCTGTTTCGTCAACCCATTCTCGACGAAACACAATGTGATTCGCCGGCCCATTGATTCGCCAAGCCCATTACGGGCCCAAACCGTCTGTATGTGTTTAAAACGTGGAACGATCTTCTGTTTCTCACTTTAGCAAAAACCACCGAAACCCTAGAGCTCCTGTGCACTGACGGCAGTTGGTGTGTTCCCGAGAATCTCTAGCGATTAACCCATCTCTCCCTCCACTCGGTTAGTCGTTCATGTGTTCATGATTTCCTGATTCATGTTATGTTTATGCTTGATTCCTGAATCATATATGAATATATGTTTATGATAATCTTGGATTAGTAACATATGATTGATCGGTTACAACCTATAGATATATATATTGTTGATGATGAACTAGATTGCATGATGCTTGGGAACAATATTTGAATGTTGCTTGTGTTATCCGTATGCATGATAACGTGAATAGGGTTGTTGAGGCGATGAGTTATGCTAATCGATTTGTGGTACACGTAAGTTAGGGTTCACGCTAGACATTAAAACCGTGATGATTACGTTATTGATTTGATAATGATTGTGGAATGAAATCTCTAAGATCTGTGCATAATAATCTGTGGTTAATGATGATTCGATGATAGCGTGACGGCTGCTAGTATGATTAGGGTTTTGTGTTATTGTGTAACTGATGTAATTAATTGACGTAACTGACATGTTAACGTAACTGCTACCTTGGCGAAATAGGATGTTTGACGAATTGGAAGCCTTGACGAAACAAGAATGTGTTTCGCCAAGGATGTCGACGAAATAGCGTTTGTATTTCGCCAAGGAGTAGTTGACGAAACAGAATATGTTTCGCCAACTTCTGTTTCGCCAACTTGGTTAGTTTGTGCAGTAAACTGATTTAATTATGTTAATTGTTAACTGAGATATTTAACTACAGTTAAGTGATGTGCATGACTTATACGATATTGAATACATGTCTAGTACTTCTATGATTACCTATACGTGCACAACTTGGATACAAACTGATTGTGTATATGTGCATACCCTAGGACGTGATTGATTTATCTTGAGCACATACTTAGCATACCGAGCAAACCCAAGGTGAGTTCACACAGCCAAGGCATGGGGTTCCCGGGTGGGAATGGGATTTGATGAATTATTGTGTATACTCGGATGATAGAACCTAACGATAAGATATGACTAGACTAGTAACACTTATTGAACTGATCTTCGCACACCTGCCAAGGGTTGGCCGCGATATTATGACTGACTTCGCACACCTGCCTTAGGAAGGCCGCGAACTAAATTTACTAATCTTCGCATACCTGCCTAGGAGGCCGCGATACAAATAAACCTAGTCTAGAATACTTGGGAAATTTCCCCTAATCTTCGCATACCTGCCTGGGAGGCCGCGATACGAAGTAATACAGGAATAACAATCGAACATTCTGATACACGTACTATTACAACTTGCTATTACTGAACTTTACACTGTGAACTCGCTCAACTAGTTGTTGACTCTCTACTGCATGCCTTGCAGGACCTTAGGTACTTATGGAGCTTGCACTAAGGAAGGAGCAGGTCGTTGTGGAGCATGGATCTTGGATGCCATGTTAAAACGCTTAAACAATCAAACTTAACATTACTTTGGGTTTACTTTTACATACTTTGGATTCTCATTATTACGCTTCCGCTATTGATACTATGTTTGGTTTAGAACATCAATTGTATTGAATTGGGTTTTACGAACTATCTTATTTATATTATGCTATGTTCAATATGATTGATGGCTTGATCCTGGTCATGTCACGCCTCCAAGCGGTGGTACTCCGCGTGTGGATTTTGGGGGTGTGATAGATTGGTATCAGAGCCATTGGTTATAGAGAACTTGGTTTTAATATGGGAAAACGTTTTTATTAAAACCAGACTATAACCAGAACAGTGCTCTCAACGATCCACAACGACGCTTCGCTCCACGTGCAAGACTCAACATCCTAGGTAATAAGGTTTATGTTTATTACCTGCTTGCTAGATCTATACAGAACTTTGCTCGTAGTATGCTTAGATTACATTGCCTACGATACGTCATTACATGAGAATACCTATGTGCTTACACTCTTCTGTCATCGCACTACCCGCGAACCTTTCTCACTTACTCTACTTTTACTATGAAGATCATGTCTGGACGTGTGAACATGACTCAAGCCCAGTTGACGACACTTATCAATGAATGAGTAGCTGCGGCACTTGCAGCTGCACCAGCAGGTAGTATACCCTGCGGATGGGATACACACTAGGATCTTTGAATCCTACATTCCTAAATCAACCCTTGTATTAAACATTGTCCTATTCTATGAACAATAGGTCAAAACGCTCCGCAACCTGTCTGCACATTCAAGAACTTCATGGACTGTCGTCCAAGCACTTTCAGTGGCACCGAGGGGGCAGTGGGACTCCTCCATTGGTTTGAAAAGCTCGAGTCGGTATTTGAGATGTGTGAATGCCCTGAGGCTCGCAGGGTCAAGTACGCCACTGGCACGTTGGAAGGGATTGCGCTAACTTGGTGGAACGCGCAAGTTCAGATCTTAGGGTTGGCAGCTGCTAACGCCACACCCTGGGAAGATTTCAAAGAACTGATCAAACAAGAATACTGCACGCGAGACGACATCCACAAGTTGGAGGATGAGTTATACCACTTGAAGATGACGGGGTCAGAGATCGAAGCTTATACGAAACGGTCAACCGAACTGGCCATCTTGTGTCCAACGATGGTGGACCCTCCAGTTAAGCGCATTGATTTATATCTCAAGGGGCTTCCGTCAGAGATTCAGAGCCACGTGACGTCGGCTAACCTCAACAACATCCAAGACATTCAACGTCTTGCTCATCGACTCACCGATCAGGCAGTGGAACAGAACAAGCTGCCAAAACGCATCAGTGCTACCACTACTGCTGTCACTACTTCTGCTACTCCCAGTGACAACAAGAGAAAATGGGAGGGGGATTCTAGCAAGGGATCAGTTTCTGTTCAGTCTCAAGCACAGCAGCGCAAGACTAATGACTACCAGAGTCCGAATCAGCAACCATCAGGCAGTCAGGGGCAGAGTGGATATCGGGGAACTCACCCATGGTGTAGTAGGTGCAACAAACACCACAGTGGAAGATGTCGTAGGGAACGTTGTCAAAGATGCCTCAAGATGGGTCATGAGGCTAAGGATTGTAGAAGCTCACGGCCAGCAAACCAGAACCAGCAACTCCCACCGCCAGCTCCACAGAACCAGCAGCAGCAGCCACAGCGTGGAAACCAGGGATGTTTCCAGTGTGGGGCTGAAGGCCACTTCAAACGTGATTGCCCTCAATTGAACCAGAACCAGAATCGCAACAACAACAATAACCAGGGCAACAGGAACAACAATAACGGGGGAAACAACAACAACAACGGCAACGAAGCTCGGGGTCGTGCTTTTGTGCTGGGTCGGGGCGACGCAATGAATGACCCCAATGTGGTTATGGGTAAGTTTCTTCTCGACGATATTTATGTTACTGTCTTATTTGATTCGGGTTCTCGCAGATGCTCCTGCTGAGGAGTCACCTGCTCATTCACCCGTCCCAGACTCTTTCGAGTCTGTGGCCTCTGCACCGTCGCACACTCAGGGTGCGCAGCACTATTCTTACGATTCAGATCCTGATAGGGCATCATCTGCTGCCCCTGCCCCGAGCTACGCCTTTGATCACGACATTGATGAGGGTTCTGACCATGTCTTTCCACCTGGGTTTGATCCAGACCAGGACATTGAGTTTATACACCTGGATCAGCCCATGGAGGACCCGGTTGGCCCAGTTGACCCTGTTGACCCTGCGTTTGCTGATCACGCAGATTTCAAGATGGAGTTGACAACCCGGAGCCTGCTATGGCCCCCGAGCCGGTAGTTGCTCCAGACCTCGTGTATGAGCATGACCCTATTCATGCTGATGTACCCATTGTTGATCCTGTGATTGCTGCTCTACCTGTCGATGATCATCCTATTGTTGCACCACTATTGGAGGATGAGCATGCCGTTGATGCTCAGGTTGATGCCCCTCTCATTGCTGATATACCCGCTGAGCCTGTTGTTGTCGCTCCTCTTCCTAAGCCTGTTCCTTTGGAGCCCGATCATGCACTCTTTGCGACTCATATTGACCCCCGTTATGCGCACACCCAGAATGGGTGGATTGATGCTGATGATGAGTACCCGCCTTTTCTCGTACCAGTTACACCCGTTCCAGCCCCTGTGTCAGTTCCTCCTAAGGTTCCTATGCATCCCGTTCATACTACCAGTGTTCGCCACACCGACTAACCTGTTATGTTCCTTCAGATTACTCCGCCATCGCGCCCGGGAGAGGGTTCCTCGACTCACCCCTTCGGTCATGTGCCGACATCTGTCCCGGTCATACCACAGTTTTCTTCTGTTGTTCCCCCCTGTTCCACCATTTACTGTGCCACCTTTTACTCCAGTTAGTGAGCCTTTTCTTTGGACGTCACCACCCATCATGCCACCATCCGATCCCTACCATCCTTTTCATATGGGATATTCTGTTGAGGGCATTCTCATGTCATTCGTAGTCCAGCAGGAGGCACTTACGCGACGCGTACAGGAGCTCGAGAGAGCTCAGAGACCCCCATGCCAGTGCCAGGGTCAGACTCACCCTCCTACTTCGCATCCCCCTCGATCGTTTTCACCAGACTCTGCTGCACGTTTTTGGACACAGGAGCAGCAGATAGCCATCTTGTTGCGTTCTCACCGAGCCATGGAGGAGGATTGGCTCCACATGCGCCGTTTGTACTATTCTCATTTTCCCCCTCCTCCACCGCCATCAGTGTAGGGCCATTTTGTTCAGCACGGGTGGACTTTTGTTGAGAAGACGGTGATTGCACAGACTGCACAGTTTTTGGAGACTACATATTGATCCTAACTTTTGTTGTTATGTGTATGGGATGTATTGACACTGATTTGATATTTTTGGACTGCGGTGATGTAGCCCTTAGTCGTTGATGTTGTATGTTACAGTTATGTACTTGTACACTTTGCCATGTGGTCTCGATTTATGGCAATGCAATCGCAGTATTCTCATCATATATGATGTTTGATTGATTATTTATGTTTTATGACATGGGATGTTGTGTGATGGATATATTTATAACATGGGATGTTGTGTGATTGATATAATTGTAACATGGGATGTTATGTGATTGGTCTATTTATAATATGAGATGTTATGTACTATTACTATCATTATATACGTACGCTTTACTATGGCCTGACCCACGTGAACACATCGTTTAGAAGATGCCTCCGAGACGTCAAACGCAAATGCCTACCAATGAGGCAGAGCTTCAGCAAGTCATCGCTGCTGCCATCGCACAGTACGCCGCCTCTCAAGGAGGGACTAGTGGAAGTAATTCTGGCAATACCGGCAACAACAATCCACCTCATGGTAATACCGAGCCATTAAGAAATACCATGATTCAATTGGATATCTCTAGCAAGTTTGCTAATGCCATTCATATATTGTAACGTATGTGCAGGGTGCACCTACAAGCAGTTTCTTGACTGCAAGCCAGTAAACTTTGACGGCACCGGAGGTGCTGTTGCCTTTGTTCGTTGGGCCGAGAATACGGAATCAGTTCTCCGCATGAGCAAATGCGCTCCAGACCAGCAAGTTACTTACATCTCTGGGTTATTCGTGGACGGAGCCCTGTCATGGTGGAATTTACAAGTCCAAACTCTTGGCGAAGCCGCTGCATACGCAATGACATGGAACGAGCTAAAAGAGCTCATGCGCCGAAAGTACTGTTCACGTGCAGAAATTCAAAAATTGGAAACTGAGTTTTGGCATTTGAAGATGGAAGGTCCGAAAATCGCAGAGTATGTTCAAAGGTTTCACGACCTGTCTCATGTGGTACCTTATATGGTCACACCAGAATTCAAGCAGATTGAGCGTTTCATTTGGGGTTTAGCTCCTCAAATCATAAGTATGGTGACTTCTTCAAAGCCTGCAACAATTACTGAGGCAATTGATCTGAGCGTGGCTCTCACTGAGGAGGCTATCCGCCTAAACAAGTTTTTTGACAATGAGCCAAAGAAGAAGGAGACTCACGTCGAGTCATCCGGGGGTAACAAACAAAAATTCTCGAACTTCAAACAAGGCACAAGCAGTGATGGCAGGAAAGGAGAACCAAGCGCACCGATTCAAGCTACAACCGGTGGCGGAAAGAAAGGAAAAGGGTATATGGGTACCCATCCCAAGTGCAACACCTGCCAACGTCACCACTCAGGCCGATGTGGTTTAAAAGTATGTGAAGCATGTGGGAAAACTGGTCACTCGAAGGATTCTTGTTGGGCTACTGTTGGCCGGGGAGGCCAAGAAGGATTTGGGAACAGAAACAATAATCGGGGTGGAAATGGAAATCGCCCACAAGGAAACAATGGAGGAAATGGGAATCGAGGCAACAATGCGAATCAGGCTGGTAATGTGAACCGTAATCAGAACAACAATCAAGCTGGGAATGGTGGAGGAAACAGGCAAACACCAGGATGCTTTAACAGTGGTGATATTGGGCATTATAAGCGAAACTGCCCAGAATTGAATCAAGCGCGTGGAAGGGTTTTCAATATCGAAGCAAGGGAAGCGCGCCAGGATCCCAATGTCGTTACTGGGACGTTCCCTGTAAACCAATGCTTTGCATCCGTTCTATTTGATACTGGTTCCGATTATAGCTTCGTATCGTTAGAGTTTAAGAATATGCTTGGTCTAGCCGCTAGTAAGTTAGATATTCCCTACTCGATCGAATTGGCTAATGGAAAGTTAGTAGAAGCTAATGAAGTGGTCAGAGGTTGCGTAATCGAGTTGGGAGAGTGTGAGTTTGCTCTGGATCTACTACTAGTCCAGCTGGGAAGCTTCGAGGTGGTAGTAGGGATGGATTGGTTATCAAGCAACAAGGCAAAAATTGTTTGTCACGAAAAGGTCGTTCATATCCCAACCGAAGATGGTGAAACAATCGTGGTTCATGGAGAAAAGCGTGATACGCCCTTAAGAATTATCAGCTGCCTAAAAGCGCGAAAGTGTTTACAAAAGGGATGTGCTACCTTCCTGGCACACATCGTGGACAAGAAAGCTGCTGAGCCAAAAATCGAAGACATCCCTGTCGTAAGGGAATATCCTGAAGTCTTTCCTGAGGACTTGCCAGGATTGCCACCCCAAAGGCAAGTGGAGTTCCGTATTGACTTAGTTCCAGGCGCTGGGCCTGTAGCTAGGGCACCATATCGACTTGCCCCATCTGAGATGCAAGAACTGTCGACACAACTTCAGGAGTTGTTAGACAAGGGATTCATCAGACCAAGCTTCTCACCTTGGGGAGCTCCGGTCCTGTTTGTCAAGAAGAAGGACGGCAGTTTTCGAATGTGTATCGACTACCGGGAGTTGAATAAGCTGACGATTAAGAATAGATACCCTCTGCCAAGGATCGATGATCCATTCGACCAACTGCAAGGTTCAAGCTTTTATTCAAAGATCGATTTGCGATCCGGATACCATCAGTTAAGGATACAAGAGGAAAGTATCCCGAAGACAGCCTTCAGAACTCATTATGGACACTACGAGTTCCTAGTTATGCCGTTTGGGTTGACAAACGCGCCTGCAGTTTTCATGGATCTAATGAACAGAGTTTGCAAGCCGTATTTGGATAAGTTCGTGATTGTGTTTATCGACGACATTTTGATTTACTCAAAGACAAAGGCTGAGCACGAACATCATCTAAGAGCCATTTTGGAGCTGCTGAAGAAAGAACAGTTGTATGCCAAATTCTCTAAGTGCGAGTTTTGGCTACGTGAAGTCCAATTCCTTGGACATGTGGTGAATGGAGATGGGATTCATGTGGACCCCACCAAGATCGAAGCGATCAAGAATTGGGAAATGCCAAAGACGCCAACCGAGATTCGACAATTCTTGGGTTTGGTTGGCTACTATCGAAGGTTCATTGAGGATTTTTCAAAAATCGCTCAACCATTGACGCTCTTCACGCAGAAAGATAAGAAGTTTGATTGGGGAATCAAACAGGAAGAAGCGCTTCAGTTATTAAAGGATAAGCTCTGCAATGCGCCAATCTTAGCACTACCGGAAGGTACAGACGATTTTGTGGTATACTGTGACGCCTCGCGTCAAGGATTGGGTTGCGTGTTGATGCAACGCCAGAAAGTTATAGCTTACGCATCACGCCAATTGAAGGTACATGAAAAGAACTATACCATACACGACTTGGAACTTGGCGCAGTGGTATTTGCTTTAAAGATCTGGAGACACTACTTATATGGTACAAGGTGTACAATTTTCACAGATCATAAGAGCCTACAACACATATTCGACCAGAAGGAGTTGAATATGAGACAGAGACGATGGGTTGAGTTGTTGAACGATTACGACTGCGAGATAAAGTATCATCCGGGGAAGGCGAATGTGGTCGCCGACGCCCTAAGTCGAAAAGAAAGGATCAAGCCCATAAGGGTTAGGGCTTTAGAAATGATTATCCAACAAATCTTTCTCTGCGCATTCGTGCCGCGCAGAAGGAAGCACTTAAGGAAAGAAACCTTGAAGAAGAATATCTTCATAGGATGGAGAAGCAATTAATACCAAACGAGGAAGGAACGTTATGTTTTATGAAAAGGATTTGGGTTCCTCTGTTTGGTGGTCTGAGGAAAGTTATTTTTGATGAGGCACACAAATCGCGGTACTCTATCCATCCGGGAGCGGATAAGATGAACCAGGACCTTAAGGATTATTATTGGTGGCCTAGGATGAAAGGCGATGTTGCTGTTTATGTCGGCAAGTGTTTAACGTGCGCTAAAGTGAAAGCTGAATACTAGAAGCCTTCAGGACTTCTGCAACAACCCGAGATTCCCAAGTGGAAATGGGAACAAATCTCAATGGATTTTATAACAAAGTTGCCTAGAACGCCAAGAGGTCATGACACTATTTGGGTAATAGTGGACCGATTAACGAAGTCTGCGCACTTCTTACCTATCAGGGAGAAAGATAACGCGAGCAAGTTGGCTGAAATTTACATGAGAGAAATTGTTACACGCCATGGAGTGCCTCTCTCAATCATCTCTGATAGAGACGGAAGGTTCGTATCAAGGATTTGGCAATCCTTCAAGATGCTTTGGCTCACAACTGAATCTGAGCACTGCATTTCACCCACAGACCGACGGACAAAGCGAACGGACTATTCAGACTTTGGAAAATATGCTGAGAGCATGTGTTATGGATTTGGGCGGTAGCTGGGATAAACATTTGCCATTGGTCGAATTTTCATACAACAACAGCTACCACCCCAGTATTGGTGCCGCGCCATTTGAAGCTCTATATGGCCGCAAGTGCAGATCACCGCTTTGTTGGTCTGATGCAGGTGACAGACAATTGGTTGGTCCTGATGTGGTACAGGAAACCACAAACAAAATCACACAGATCCGGGATCGCATCAAGGCGACTCGTGATCGTCAGAAATGTTATGCGGATCGAAGAAGGAAACCTCTAGAATTTGAGGTAGGTGATATGGTTTTGTTGAAAGTATCACCATGGAAGGGTGTGGTACGCTTCGGGAAGCGTGGAAAGTTGAATCCGCGGTATATTGGTCCGTTCAGAATTTTGGAAAGAATTGGGTTAGTAGCGTACAAGTTGGATTTACCTGCTGAACTGAATGGCGTCCACGATACATTTCATGTATCCAATCTGAAGAAAAGTCCAACTCAAGATACTGTTGTCATTCTCGCAGACGAGATTCATATCGACGACACGCTCCACTTTGTCGAAGAACCGGTTGAGGTTATTGACTGGAAAGTGAACAAAACCCGCCGGAGCAGTGTCAAGCTCGTCAAGGTACGTTGGAACGCAAGGCACGGTCCTGAATACACCTGGGAGCATGAGGACCGAATGAAAGAAAAATACCCCCACTTATTTCCCAAGACTCCTGCATCTAGAAGGAGAACTTAAAATTTCGGGACGAAATTTTTCTAACCGGGGGAGAATGTGACAACCCTCACCAAATCAGGTATCCGTACGACTTAATTAATATTTAATTACTACTTAATTACTGTGCTTGCTTGAAATTATGGATAAACTGCTACCTGAATACTGATACATGAACATACTTGCATCATACTTTATTTGTTGTCACTCTATTATTTACATACAAGAACTTTAGTGACAACCTTGATGCACGAAAAGCACAATAGCACAATGAACGGATAACCCATTAAACATGCTGGTATAGCCAGCACCAGACAGGCACTGCCTCTAAGGCATGTATGAGCCAGAGATAGTTTACTACACTAGTAGAGGGTGTAGGGATAAGAGAGTTGTAGAACTGCGTCACTAGGTGATAATTATAGTGACCGAATGTGCCTAAAACGTACTTTAAGTACAAAATTCTGCATTTTAAATAAAAATTCAACATTTTAGCTAACTTGTAAAGTGCAAAAACATGGGAAAATAATACTAGACACTTTCCAAAGTGTCGGGAATTCTTCGTGTCACTAAAAATAATAATAACGACACTTTAAAGCTTTGTTAAGCACTTTAACGGATCAGTATCCAACCGAACAACCGGACTATACCCGGAACACAAAAATATTATCATTGACATTGCTTTTCTTTTTCTGAGCCAGTTAGGGTCCCCGAATACCCTAACACCCGTTATAATTCATAACCCACTAATAACCTATCTTAAATCTCTAACTAACTAATTAGCACCTAACTAATCAATTGAAATCAAACTACACCCCTTAACCCCCCCCCCCCCCCAACGATCGTTTCCCCCAAAGGGGACATATCCCATCCACTTTTATTATTTTAATTGTCCATGTATAATATCTCTAAGACATAATACACAATGGTTTTTAGTGAAAAAAATGATTTATAAGAATGTATGGAGGATCCTTCACTTCACCACAAAAAAAAAAAAAAAAAAAAATTCTCCATCTTTCCTTTCTTTTTTGCTTACTGCTGTAAGCACTCACATACACCCACATCCACTTTCCATTTTCAAGTTGTCATTCTACATACATACTAGTGTGAAGGATCACGCATAAGGGAGTTCGGTGCACTCGGGAACACAAGGACCCCTCTACGTTGCTATTAACCACCCGTTTTTCGACTAGTTTCTTCCCTAACCTCGAGCTAGTAGTAAGTGACTCTAAACACCGTATTGTTCTATTCTAAAGTGGTTAATAAAAGATTTAACAGGCAAAAATCATAAACACTAGAGATCAAGTTTAAAGTCTACAAAAAAAAAAAAAAAAAAAAAACAAAGTGGGTAATAAGTAAATAATAGTGTAAAACTTATAAAACTAGTTTTGTTATGATTATTTATGGTTGTTGATTGCTAGTATGGGAATGGATCGTTATCAAACCCCGCTAGAAACATGAACTAGCCTTATGTTTAGTTGTAAAGTTTCTAGATGACGAACCCTTTCCAACATAAACATGAATTTGTGTAAAAACAGTTTTTCTTATGAAATGGAGTTCTAAACTAGTAGATCTACGGATCTACAAGTGGTATTTTCAAAGGACCAAGTGTCAAAAGAAATCATATTTTTAAAGCCAGATCTTTCTTAAACAAAGGTGATTTTTGTAAACACACAAGTGTGTAGACACTTGTGTGACAAAGAGTTTTAACCAAGAATTGTTTTTGTAATTTTTTTACTAGAAGATGTACAAATGCATTTTCTGTAAAAATAAGATTTTTGAGAAACCGATTTCATTTATAAAAGTAGAAAGATCTATTAAAAATAATGGGATGTTACTACACACTTTTATATAACCCACAAGTTCATGTGTTTGCGACTTACGTATATTTTTTTTTACTAGTTTAGTGTTGAAATCTTGTTTGTTGATGTTGGGAACATTGTCGATTGAATTTATAAAAGAAAATGATACGCTTGAAAGCGTGGCCACCTCCAGTTACAGGGGAAACTCTGGCGAAATTTCTACAGAATTATAAACACTTGGAAATATTTTCACCACAAGTGTTATAAATATGTTTCTAACTTGTTTGCAAAAATGTAAATTTCACCACGATTTTATTTACAACATTTCTAAGTGTCGGAGGTGGGATTTTCACAAAATAAAACTTGATAAATATATATTTGATATATATATATTTTCATAACAACACTTGTGAGATTTTTATGATTATTTTGTGAACTATACAAATATTATTTTTAGGGTAAAAATAATATTACCGAATGTTAATGATTCCAAAATAATACGAACGCATTCACAATAAATATTAAGTTACAACGGTATTATTAATACCACCCGATCTTTAAACGTAACTTACGCATTTTCAGAAAAATACTAGTGAATGCGTATTTTGACAAGAGTATTATTTTGGGGAAAAATTATATGTAATAAAATATAATATTTTTGGGAAAAATATTTATATTTTGGAGAAAGAATTAAAATATATTTTAAGTGAGACTTAATAATATATTTCGAAGTTATACGAACGCACATGTATTAAAACCCCCATCCCTGGGAAGGAATATATTTACCAAATGATTACTAAGTGTAATTACGAAATAGTTGTCTAACTATTTCCCAAAGACATTAAACCTTAAGCTAAGGCACGGCCGCCCGTCTAATAGAAGTTATTACGTGTAGGTCGTCGCACAGCAGATTGACCAGGAGATTTTCTTGTTAGAGACGCACCACTGTGAGTTCATGTCCCCCTTTCCTCTTAACTGTTTTCAGTTTTCAAACTGCGGGGGTGAAATACATGTTACTATGATTACAAGTACTTTTTACATGGTATGGTTAGCGTAAGGAGGGTTACTACTTAGATCATGTGAGTGGGTAGGCGCAACTTGAGGCCATTAATCCTCATTGTAGGACCGAGGGACAGTAGCGGTAGATCTATCTGGGTGTAGCGAGCCCAGCCCCAGGCCTAGCAGAACGGACCTCGGGGTGACTTTGTACCCAACGCAAAATCCGCTAGGTTTGAGTCTTCCTACTGCACATCACACATATCAATGGCCTTGCAAACCGTTGGTGATCTCTTTTTCCTTATTTGCTACATACCAGGATTTTATACTTACAAAGGTTTTACATACTCACTTACACATGAACTCGCTCAACAATTTTTGTTGATTTTCCAACTTACATGTATTTCAGGGAACTAAAGATCTGGCACGGTATGCTACGCTGCGTTAGAGTATGGGATCATCCACATTTAGGGATTGCGACTTTTACCTGGACGATTCGCAAGTCTTAAGCGGCGTTTATTTTAAGTTTGTGGTTGTGTCTTTCAAACAGTGTTTCATGTTATCAGGTTGTAGTTTCCATTGCATGAGTCAACGCTTTAAGACAACGTTGTGTTACTTTTATTTTAAGACTTAATTACATGGATGATCTGCATGGTTTTTATTTCATATAGCTTTGTTATGATTAAGCTATGGTATTAAGAAGTCACACCAAATTAACCACGCTTCCGCAAAGCCAGGGTGTGACAATCGTGGTATCAAAGCCTTCATATCAATGATTTGCTCGGCTCCTGGACCATGTTTATAAGAGAAGTCGAATTACGTGTTAATGCATATGTCTGTGGACTTCGTCTTGTATCGAGTCTTGTAATCAGATAGGATAAACCAGTGCTCGATAGGCTAGAAATTAGGTTTGTGTGTGTGATAACTATTTCGCACGAAATGACCAAAGACCATTTCGCACGAAATGACCAAAGACCATTTCGCACGAAATGGAGAAATCCATTTCAGACGAAATGAACTACAGTCATTTCGCATGAAATACCCATGCCTATATATATCAGAGCATAGGTTGTCATTTGTAACGATTGGAATTTGGTAGCGAAGCTCTGCCAAATTGTCTCCAGGTGTTGTAATACTATCAGATCAATAACAAGAGCCATTTAAAGTGAATCAAGCTGTAATCAAGTCCGTTTCATCGAATTCCGCCTTTGATTCGGATCAAAACTCTTCTGAATGACTCATTTAGGTCGCACAACGATTTTAAAATACAAAAACATTAGAAAATTTGAAAAAGCCAAAAACATGGGAAAATGAAAAAGAGTTTTTGTGTAAAAAGAGGAAATGATAGTACATCAGTAGACAATCACAGTACGCTAAGGAAATGGAATGTTTAAATGTGATAAATGGTCTCACTATTGATGTGCCAGTAGGTTTTTACACGCTTAGTAGATTGTTTTCGAGATATAAACCTAAATATCAAATACTTGCTTATCTCGTGGGGAACATCTCTCGGATATATAGGTAACCCCTGAAATCTTGTTTGAAGGGCTTTCTATTTCTGACATACTAGGTCTTTGTGCGTGGTGATATCTGGGGTATTATACCTGGACTTCTGATTTTGCGGGAGCAATAGCCTAGTCCTCGTATAATACTTTGCATTGCTTTAATCACAAAGCCTACCCTCAGCATAAAAAATGATGAAACATTGAAAAATGCTAATCATGTGCTGTTGAAGAAAAGATCTCCAAACGGGACACAACTAAAGTCGAGCTATCATCTCTTTGTCTGAACGGAAGTTCTAACCTGAGCTCTCATGGTTTTGCATTACTCGTTTACAGATATCATTAGTGTACATTCACCTGTAAGATTGAATATAGAAGTCTGGATACGGGAGTATATTCTGAGGTGGGACACGCGAATAAGTTTAAGTTCTTAAAACACTAATCTCGTATCTCGAATCAATTGAACTTTGTGTGAAAATTTAAGTGGATCAGTATATTGACAATCTAAGTGAATTGTTTAGAACTTCAAGTGTTTAAAGCTCAACGGTGCTAGTGATTTGTCATAAACTGATATGATCCTCTAACAAGAACTCAAACAAAAATATTGTCTGTAAATATGTTTGTAAATATTTCTTTACTGCTTTATATTTCAGAAAGATACAAAAAGATTTTTGATTCTGCTTTATTTTCGACAACCGATGTCTGAGTGCTGAGTTTCAAAATCTAAGTATGCTAATCGTGTTTCTAAAAAAAACAAGTTCATTAATTTGAAACTTGAAATTTTTAAATCAAAAATCAAAAACAGTTTGTGAATATCTCCAAGGTCATTAAGTTGGACTTGGATGATTAACTATGAGGGATTTGGATGCTCATATTGTTTAATTTTTTTTTTTTTAAAAAGGAGCCTGTTTTCGATGTTGGATTCTTAAATTCTGCTATATCAATAAAGATTGTTGATAGGGGAAGTGTTTTAGAAAGTTGAATAGAGCCAGATTGCAATTTCTGGAAAATTAAATGTTCAAAATGTTGTTACTTATAAATGATTAACTGTTGCAGATATGATTCCAGATTACGATCCCGACAGCTGAGTCTGAGGGGGAGTCTGAAGACGAGCTCGATGAAAGGGGGAGCTTGTAACCAGAAATCCAGGTGTCGATCCCAAAAGCATGGAAGCTTAACGAAAGGGGGAGCCTGAAGAAAGTGATTTTGATAGAGAAAAGAAGATAAAGATTGATGGATGCTTACAATGTTAGACAGTTTGGAAAGAGCGAGAAGATAGATAAAGACTGAAGATTATCGAAGACTCAATGCCAAAGACTTCGTCAACATCCAAGGGGGAGTCTGTTAGTGCATATGTCTGTGGACTTCGTCTTGTATCGAGTGTTGTAATCAGATAGGATAAACCAGTGCTCGATAGGCTAGAAATTAGGTTTATGTGTGGGATAACTATTTCGCACGAAATGACCAAAGACCATTTCGCACGAAATGGAGAAATCCATTTTGTACCAAATGAACTAAAGTCATTTCGCACGAAAAACCCATGCCTATATATATCAGAGCATAGGTTGTCATTTGTAACAATTGGAATTTGGTAGCGAAGCTCTGCCAAATTGTCTCCAGGTGCTGTAATACTATCAGATCAATAACAAGAGACATTTAAAGTGAATCAAGCTGTAATAAAGTCCGTTTCATCGAATTCCGCCTTTGATTCGGATCAAAACTCTTCTGAACGACTCATTTAGGTCGCACAACGATCCTACAAGTGGTATAAGAGCTCAGGAGGAAGAGTTCTGTGACAACCCTCGTAATTCCATGTATTCCGTACAATTTATTAATGATAATTAAAGTGCTTAATGACTGTGCTGAATCATTTAACTGATTTCTGATATCTGTGTTATACTTACATGTATTTGTTAACATGCTAGTAGTGTACAGAAATGTTACTAAATAGTCATGCGTGCTTTCCTAAGTGTTAGAAATTAAAAGTGTTATAAAAATATATATAAAAGACACCATACGGATTAATTAAGCACTTAAACGGAACAGTGTCAAACCGAATAGCCGGACTTTACCCGGAACACAAAAATATTGTCAAACACATTGTTTTTATTTTTCTGAGCTAGTTAGGTTCCCCGAACACCCTAACACACCTTATAAATTATAGCATACCATAACCATTAACTAAACATTTGTTTCTCCTAACTAGATCCCTAATCATCCATTGCTACCCAACTAAACCAACCCCCCCCCCCCATAACTGGTTGTGAAATGGGACCCCACCCATTGATTTTATTGAATATTAAAATGGATCATGTTGGGTAAGTAGAGGCATAATACTCAATGGTTATTAAGATGTTGGAGGGTTGTTTATAAAATCCACAAGACTTTCATCCTATCATCTTCACACCACCAACACCATCATACTCTCTCTTCCCTCCCTCTAGTCTCGGCTGAACCCAAGAGCACCACCACCACCACCACTTGTTCACTTCCAAGCATTCTACAAGCATACAAAGGTGTTAGAAGGTGCACAACGAAGCTTAGTGTTCTCGGAAGTTGAAGGACCTTCTCCATTTGCTATTAACCACCATATTTCTTCACTCGAACTTCCCTAGTCTTGAACTAGTGGTAAGAACTTAAACCCGTTCATTCTTCATGTTATTTAAATGGTTAATAGTTATTTGATGATGAGAATCCATGAAACTCTAAAGAACCTTAAACAAGTCTTGAACATAAACTAGTCTAGTGATGAAATGATGTTAGAATGATGTTGTTATGATTCTTGTTGTTTTTCTGCTGATTTGCTGGTTAATATTGATGTTTGATGTTGTTGTGATCACTAAACATGTTAACGGAATCAATCGAACACAAGCTAGAAAGCTAAAAGCTGAAACAGAAAGCTGGTTGGTTTTTACAGCCAACTTCAGTTAGCTGTAACCTGACCATAACTTAATGAAAAATGTATTTTCTAAAGTCTAGATTTATGTACTATGAAATACGGTTCTAATGGCACTGGAATCATAATTTTTGGACTTCGTTTACTATTTTTAAAGACCCGATCTGTAACAGCAGCTAAAGCTGAGTTTTTACAGCAATAAATGGGTGTTAAATTTTTAGTCATAACTTGAAACTTGGGTAGGATTAGATCACGAAATTGGTACTGTAGATGGACACTGATGTCATAGTAATTGTCCCACTGGAATTTCGTCAATCCGACTTACAATAAATTTTTAATGAATTATTCCGTGGACTGCAGTCAGAAAAAGATAAATCTGAGTGCAGTCCGGAAAATGATTTTTGATAAAATACTGGTAATGAATCGGATCCCGATATTTTTACACATTAATATTTGGATCGTTTAGCACCTTCTGTAAAAAGTTGGGAATTTTTGAAATAAGATAATTATTTTATTAAAATGCTCGAAAACAGCCCAGTTTTGGATATTTAAGTTGAAATGACATAAGTAGTAATTTCCGTGTCTAAATGTCGAGTATGCTATCTGTGCATGATCTAACATGTTATGTGTCGATAAAATTGTTATGTGCAATGTCGTATGTTTATTTGTGAATGGGAATAGATGGGGAGGTTACATGGGCATAAATCGTTAAAGTAATGCATGTTATGTGATAGATACGTGTAGGAACTTTGTGCTCTATTTGAAAACCACTAAATGACTAACTGGTAATCATATTAGGACGTGATTGACCGACCTTGACTGTTAGCTATATTTGAGAATCTAACCGAGCAAACTGAGGTGAGTTCACATGTGACAACCCTCACAAAACCAGGTATCCGTACGACCTAATTAACTATTAATTATTGCTTAATTACTGTGCTTTATTGTGTTTGCTGATAAACTGCTACTTGATTTCTGATAACTGTACATGTCTGCATCATACTTTGATTTCCGTCACTACATTACTTAATTACCGAACTTTAGTGACAAACATGATGCACAAAAGCACAGTAGCATTTGAACGGATAACCTATTGAACATGCTGATATAGCCAGCACCAGGTAAATACTGCCTCTAAAGGCCTGTATGAGCCAGAAATATTTTACTACACCCATAGTGTGTGTAGGTATACAAGGGTTGTATGATTACGTCTCTAGGGATAAGATATAGAGAGTTGGATGTGCCTAAAACATACTTTAAGCACGGAACATAGCACTTTTATCAACATACTAGCTTCTAGCTAATTAATAAAGTGCCAAAACATGAGAAATTATTCCTGACACTTTGCAGAATAAATTGTGTCGCTAAAAATATTATTTATGACGCTTAAAAGATTACTTAAGCACTTTAACGGATTACTATCCAACCGAACAACCGGACAATACCCGGAGCATAAAAATATTGCCATAAATATTATTGGCATTTTTCTGAGCCAGTTAGGGTCCCTGATTACCCTAACACCCGCATTATAACGCATTAAACAACTAACGGGGTTAGACCTTAAAGTTAACTCACTTAACTTAACTAAACTGTAACGGCACGATCGAGACCCAACCGGGCGACCCCACCCCCCTTGGAATGGAACTAGAGGGTACACCCCTTTTATTATTTAATTCGTTTTGTGGATATCTAGAAGCATTGAGAACCGATGGACGAAGAACTTGAATTTCTCTATAAATACTTCTCTCTCTCACACAAGAACACACACACTAAACCAACACACTCTCACTCTCTCTTGTGCTCTCTCTCTCGGCCGAGAACACTCACATCCATCCATCCAATTTTCGGTTCGTGTCTCTCCATTCCAAGCATATACTAGTGACGGGGATCACCTACAACGGAGCTTGGAGCAAACGGAAGCTAAAGGACCACGTGCATTTGCTTTTATCCACGCCGTTTTCGCCAAAGATCTTCCCTAGCCCCGAGCTAGAGGTATAACATTTAAAACTCGTTTTTAATCGTATCTAAAGTGGTTAAAAGGATTTTTAACGGTAAAAAATCGGTAACCCATCTTTTGAATCTTTAAAGTCTACTAAAACATGAAAATCGTTGGATAAAAGGTCATGTCGCGTGTAAAAGTCGTAGTATTTGAATATGTTGATTGTTAAGGCCCGATCTACGATGTGGTGGCTCTTATCATCGTTTAACCCGACTTTGTTAAGATCCCGAATCTTGACATACACTTGTTTCTTTTGTACAAGGGTTAAAAGGTGAAACTCCACCACACGGGAGACATGAACTTGTGTAAAAGTGTTTTGACGCGTGAAATAGTATTTAAAACGAGCCGATCTACGTATGTACAAGTGGTATATTCGTAGGACCGGGTGTCGAGAAAATCATGTTTTACAAAAGTGGATAACATGTTAATAAAAGATGATTTCTATAAACTACAAGTGTAAAAACACTTGTGAAACGAAAGATCCGACAAAATAACAATTTTTATAAAAATTGTCGGAAGTTGTAAAGAGTGATTTGTTCCAAAAACGGGGTTTTTGCAAGACTAAACTATTTTATACATAGATCCACTAAATATAACGAGATCTACATAATAGTTTTAGAAAAACTACAAGTTCATGTAATAATGTGATTTTACATAATAGTCTACGAGTTTAATGTGTTGAAACTAGTTTGAAGTATCGGAAAATGATTTGGTTGATTTGAAGAATTGTTGAAATGATTTTGTAAAAGAAAATGATACGCTTGAAAGCGTGGCCACCTCCAGTTACAGGGGAAACTCTGGCGAAATTTTTCTAAAATCTAACACTTAGAATTATTTACAAGTGTTAGACTACTTTTGACATATTTTCATATATATTTCGCCATGACTTTATTTACAAATATTCGGAGGTGGGGTTTTCACAAAAATAAACGTGATAAATATTTATTCGATAAATATATTTCTCACAACACTGTTTATGATTATTTTGTGAAAATATATAGATATTATTTTTAGAGTAAAAATAATATTTACAAACTTTGTCGAACCCAAAATAATACCAACGCTTGTACGACAAACATATGAGTTACAATGGTAATTACTATTACCACTTAATCGCCAAAACATAACTTACGCCTTATTCGGAAATATTCATAAATGCGTATGTTGTCAACATATTATTTTGGAAAGTATTACACGAAGAGAAAATATATTATTTTTGAGAAAAATAATTATATTTTTGGAATGAGAAATAAAATATATTAAGTGAGACTTAATATTGTAAATACACATGTATTTAAATCCCCCATCCTTGGGAAGGAAAGAAAATTATCAAGTATATACACGGAGCGGTTGTCTAACCGTTTCCCAAAAATATAAACTATGAAGCTAAAGCACGGACATCCGTCTAATAGAATTAGCACATGTAGGTCGTTGCGCAGCACTTGGATATTTGGATTACTTGATATTGTGACGCACTCACTGTGAGTTCATGTCCCCTTTTCTCTTAACTGTTTTCAGTTTTCCAACTGCGGGGGTGAAATACATGTTACAATGATTATGATTACTTATTACATGGTATGGTTAGCGTAAGGAGGGTTACTTTTAGATCATGTGAATGGGTAGGCGGAAACTTGAGGTCATTAATCCTCAGGGTAGGACCGAGGGGCAGGAGCGGTAGATCTATTTGGGTGTAGCGAGCCCAGTCCCAGGTCCAGCATAACGGACCTTGGGATGACTTTGTTCCCGACGCATAAATTTGCTAGGTTTGAGCCTTCCTACTTGCATTTACACATATCAATGGCCTTGCAAACCGTTGGTGATCTCTTTTTCCTTATTTGCTACATACCAGGGTTTTTGATAAAGATAAAGGTTTATTTACTCATTTTCGCATGAACTCGCTCAACATTATTGTTGATTTTTCAACTTACATGTATTTCAGGAAATTAACGATCTGGCGCGGTATGGTTTGTTTTCTCCGCTGCATTAGGCCCGAGGTCATCCAGGGTTCGAGACTTGTGACTCTTTCCTGGACAAGTCACAGTCCCCGAACCGTGTTTATTTTAAAGTTTGTGGTTGTAACGTATTAGACAAGTTTATGGTTGTCGGGTGTTTACCCGTTAAGACAATGTTTTACTGTTTTAATTTTTAATGGATGATCTTGCATGTTTTAAATTCATATAGCTTTGTTATGATTAAGCTATGGTATTAAGAAGTCACACCAATTAACCACGCTTCTGCAAAGCCAGGGTGTGACAGCTTGGTATCAGAGCTCTGATCATAGCGAACTAGGATTCTTTCTTGAGTCTAGACTATGATCACTAGGGCTCTCACGAAAACATTTTCTGCATACCACTTAAGTCCAGATCCAAAACCTTTTTATAAACAAATGTTGAGCATATTTTATTTATTATTTTAGGCTCAGTCTGGGAGGCTGAGGCTCGGTCTGGGAGACTGAGGCTCGGTCTGGGAGGCCGAGGCTCGATCTAATGGATCGAGGTAGTTGGCTAGTGGGACTAGGGAGTCAGTCTGGGAGGCTGGGAGAATTTGCTACTGGGACTAGGGAGTCAGTCTGAGAGGCTGGGAAAGTTTGCTAGTGGGACTAGGGAGTCAGTCTGAGAGGCTGGGAAAGTTTGCTAGTGGGACTAGGGAGTCAGTCTGGGAGGCTGGGAAAACTGGCTAGTGGGACTAGGAAGGACAGTCTGGGAGGCTGGGAGGCTAGTGGGACTAGGAGAATTATGTGATTATTATTTGGTAGCTTATGTGATTACCTGATTTACTGATTAATTGTGCATACTTGTGATTGTGTTACAGACACATGGATACATCAGATACCGGAGACTCGGATACTACTGGACCTCTACCCATGGTGTCGGATGACATTGTGTCATCGGAGCATGAGGTGCATACCTCAGATTATACGAGCACAGATGATGACGACTTCCAGCCGTTCGCTCTACCCGACGGCATTGATGAGCATACTGATGACTCCTTGCCCTTCGCTTTACCCGAGGGTGCCTATGAGCCTATTGATGGCGATCCTGCTGAGTATCTTCCCCTTGTTGTGATTCCAGCTCCGATTCCTCTTGCTTCTTATCCAGCACACGAGCTATTACTAGACGCCGAGGCTGACGGCGACATTGATCTCTACGAGGACGAGCCTTTTGAGGACGAGGTTCCTGATGCAGCCCCTTTACCCGCTGGCGGTCTCTTGATGATTGCTGATGCCCCAGCTGGAGACCCGCCCGTCCACTCACCAGTCCCAGACTCTTTTGAGTCTGTGGCTTCTGCTCCATCTCACGAGGTGAGCACTCAGCATTTTGTTCATGACTCGGACCCTGATCAGGCATCTTCTGCCGCCCCCATTCCGAGCCTTGTATTTGAGCACGACGATATTGAGGATTCCGATCCTGTCTTCCCTCCAGGATTTGATCCTGACCGTGATATTGAGTATGTTCATATGGACCAGCTTGTAGAGGACCCTGTTGATCCTGCTGACCCTATCGGTCCCATTGATCCAGACTTTGATTTTGATATGGCGTTTGACGACCCGGAGCCTGCCGTAGCCCCAGAGCAGGCAGCTGCTTTCGATCCTGTGCATGAGCATGGCTTGGTGCATGCTGATGTTCCTGTCGATCCTGTTTTGGCTGACCCGCCAGTTGGCGATCTTCCTGTTGATGACGTCCCTTTGTTAGCTGATGATCATGCTGTTGATCCTTTTGTTAACCCACCTTTGATTGCTGACGTCCCTGTTGACCATCATGTTGATCATGTTGATCCTGTCATTGCTCCTTTTGATCCTGTACCCATTGAGCCTGAGCACGCTCTATTTGCAGAGCATATGGATCCACCTGATGAGGAGGCTCAGCACGGTTGGATACCGGCTGACGAGGATGTTCCACCGCTTCCACCACATCACACTGAGGCACATCATACTGATTTTTCGTTTCAGATCCCACCGTTTGTACCTCCAGCAGGGCCTGGAGAGGGCTCTTCAGCCCACCCCTTTGGGCACCTACCGATGCCTATACCCTTCATGCCTCAGATGACACCTGTTCCATCTTCTGTTCATGTAGCACCATTCGATCCCACCAGCATGCCACTGCTTTGGACATCTTCCTCACCGATGCCACCCACTGACCCATATCATCTATTCCATATGGGACATACCATTGAGGACGTCTTGATGTCCTTTGTCCATCAGCATGATTCCCATACTCAGCGACCCCAGGAGCTCGAGAGAGCTCAGCTATCTATTGGTCCATATCTTGGTCAGACATCTTCATCTTTTCAGCCTTTTCGATCATTACCTCCTGACTATGCTGCCCGACTTGCGACCTTGGAGCAGCAGATTGCATCTGTTATTCGCACTCAGCAGGCGATGGAGGAGGATTGGCTTCATTTACGCCGCTTACTCTACACTCACTTTCCCCCTCCTCCACCCCCATCCGCATAGGGCTCATTGGTACCATAGTGGTAGGCGATGGTGAGACGACCGCGATTGTGACTGCACAGCCTTTTGGAGACCATCTGACGATACTGATTTTTGTTGATATTTGTTGATGTACTGGATGTATGTGACACTGATGTGATATTGTTTTTGACAGGGGTGATGTAGCCCCTATTTGATTTGTGATTGTATGATACAGTGACATGCTGACACACTTGCTACACTTTATGGTCTCGATATATAACAATCGCCGTATTCTCACCATATCTGTTTCACATGATTGCTTATTTATGTTTTGTGACATGGGATGTTGGGACATGGGATGTTGTATGATATTTGCAACATGGGATGTTGGGACATGGGATGTTGTATGTATGATATTTGTGACATGGGATGTTGGGACATGGGATGTTGTATGTGATATATTGATAACATGAGATGTTATATGCTATTATTATTACTATATACGTACGCTTTATTATGGCCTAATCGACGTACGCATCTTTAGAAAATGGCACCCAGACGTCAACCTCAGCCGATGCCTACTACGCAAGACGAGCTGCAACAAGTCATTGCTGCCGCCATTGCTCAATATGCTGCCTCGCAAGGAGGACCAAGCGGAAGTAGCTCGAACATCAACGGCAACCAAAATCCTCCTCATGGGTGCACCTACAAACAATTCTTGGACTGTAAGCCCATAAACTTCGACGGCACAGGTGGTGCTGTTGCTTTCGTCCGCTGGGCAGAGAAGACCGAGTCCGTACTTCGCATGAGCAAGTGCGCTGTGGATCAGCAAGTCACTTACATCTCAGGGCTATTTGTGGATGGAGCCCTATCCTGGTGGAATCTACAGGTCCAGACCCTTGGCGAAGCCGCAGCTTGCGCACTGACCTGGACTGAGTTGAAAGAACTTATGCGCAAGAAGTACTGTTCTCGCGCTGAAATCCAGAGGTTAGAGACCGAATTCTGGCACCTGAAGATGGAAGGTCCCAAGATAGCTGAGTATGTTCAGAGGTTCCACGATTTGTCGCATGTGGTACCCTACATGGTTACACCGGAGTTCAAGAGGATTGAACGCTTCATTTGGGGATTGGCTCCTCAGATAATCAGCATGGTGACTTCTTCCAAACCTGCAACCATCACAGAAGCCATTGATCTAAGTGTGGCTCTCACCGAAGAGGCGATTCGGTTGAACAAGTTCGATGAGATTGAACCCAAGAAAAAGGAGACTCATGTGGAGTCATCTGGTGGGAATAAGCGAAAATTTTCGAGCTTCAAGCAAAGCACCGGGGCGGTGGTCAAGAAGGGAGAATCGAATGCGCCAGCTCATGATTCAGCTGGTGGTAGAAAGAAAAGCAGGGGATACATGGGTGCGCAGCCCAAGTGCAATTTATGCCAACGACATCACTCTGGTCGTTGTGGGTTGAAAGTTTGTGAAGCATGTGGAAAGGTTGGCCACCTGAAGGAGACTTGTTGGACCACTGCTGGCCGGGGAGGTCAAGGAGGAAATGGGAATAACCGTGGGGGTAATGGGAACCGCCCACAAGGAAATCGGGGAGGTGATGGAAACCGTGTTAATCATGCTAACCAAGCAGGCACAGTGAACCGAAACCAGGGAAACCACCAAGCTGGAAACAATGGTGGGAACGGGCAGAGGCCCGGATGTTTTAATTGTGGAGATCAGGGGCATTTCAAGAAGAATTGCCCAGAATTAAACCAGGCGCGTGGACGAGTGTTTAACATGGAGGCCAGGGAAGCACGCCAGGATCCCAACGTTGTCACTGGTACGTTCCCTGTAAACCAACGCTATGCATCCGTTTTGTTTGATACTGGTGCCGATTATAGCTTCGTGTCGCTAGAATTTAAGAACATGCTTGGTTTAGCCGCTAGTAAGCTAGATATTCCGTATTCAATTGAATTAGCGAATGGGAAGTTAGTAGAAGCTAACGAAGCGATTCGAGGTTGTGTAATTGAATTGGGAGAGCGTGAGTTTGCTCTCGACCTACTACCAGTCCAGTTGGGAGGCTTCGACGTGGTAGTAGGGATGGATTGGTTATCGAGCAACAAGGCGGAGATAGTTTGTCACGAGAAGATTATTCGTATCCCGACAGACGATGGTGAGACCATTGTTGTTCATGGAGAAAAGCGTGAGACGCCGTTAAGGATGATTAGCTGCCTGAAAGCGAGAAAATGTTTGAAGAAAGGATGTGTTGCTTTTCTAGCACACATTGTGGATAAAAAGGCTGCTGAGCCAAAGATCGAAGACATCCCTGTCGTGAGGGAATATCCAGAAGTCTTTCCTGAAGACTTGCCTGGCTTGCCACCTCAAAGGCAAGTGGAGTTTCGCATCGACTTAGTTCCAGGCGCTGCGCCTGTGGCTAAGGCACCTTACAGACATGCTCCGTCTGAGATGCAAGAACTGTCGACACAACTTCAAGAGTTGTTAGACAAGGGTTTTATCCGACCAAGCTTCTCGCCTTGGGGAGCTCCAGTTTTGTTCGTAAAGAAGAAGGACGGTAGTTTCCGTATGTGTATCGACTACAGAGAGTTGAACAAGTTGACAATCAAGAATAGGTACCCCCTGCCAAGAATCGATGACCTGTTCGATCAGCTTCAAGGCTCAAGCTTCTATTCAAAGATCGATCTTCGATCTGGATACCATCAGCTACGGATACAGGAGGAGAGTATCCCGAAGACAGCCTTCAGAACTCGATATGGACACTACGAGTTTCTCGTTATGCCGTTTGGTTTGACAAACGCACCTGCAGTGTTCATGGATTTGATGAACCGAGTTTGTAAGCCGTACTTGGATAAGTTCGTGATCGTATTCATTGATGATATACTGATTTATTCAAAGACGAAGGCTGAGCACGAGCAGCATCTTAGAGCTATTCTGGAGCTACTAAAGAAGGAACAGTTGTACGCCAAATTCTCTAAGTGTGAGTTTTGGCTAAGAGAAGTGCAATTCCTTGGGCACGTGGTGAATGGAGATGGAATCCACGTGGATCCCACCAAGATCAAGGCGATCAAAGATTGGGAAACGCCAAAAACGCCAACCGAGATTCGGCAATTCTTGGGTTTGGCTGGCTATTATCGAAGGTTCATCGAGAACTTTTCAAAGATCGCCCAACCATTGACACTCCTCACGCAAAAGGATAAGAAGTTTGATTGGGGAATCAAGCAGGATGAGGCATTTCAGATATTGAAGGATAAGCTTTGCAACGCGCCAATCTTAGCTCTACCGGAAGGTACCGACGATTTTGTGGCATACTGCGACGCATCGCGTCAAGGATTGGGTTGTGTGTTGATGCAACGTCAAAAGGTTATCGCCTACGCATCACGCCAACTGAAGGTGCATGAAAAGAACTATACCACGCATGATCTGGAGCTAGGCGCAGTGGTTTTTGCTTTAAAGATCTAGAGACACTACCTTTACGGTACGAAGTGTACAATCTTTACAGATCATAAGAGCCTCCAGCATATATTCAACCAGAAGGAGTTGAATATGAGGCAAAGAAGATGGGTCGAGTTGTTGAACGATTACGACTGCGAGATCAAGTATCATCCAGGGAAGGCGAATGTGGTCGCCGATGCCCTAAGTCATAAAGAGAGAATCAAGCCTATAAGGGTTAGGGCTATGGAAATGATTATTCAAACCGATCTTTCCTCGCGTGTTCGTGCAGCACAGAAGGAAGCTATCAAGGAGGGAAACCTTGAGAAAGAATATCTCCGTGGGATGGAGAAGATATTGGTGCCAAACAGGGAAGGAACGTTATGTTTTGAGAAAAGGATTTGGGTTCCTCTGTTTGGTGGTTTAAGAGAGATTATCTTTGATGAAGCTCACAAGTCGCGGTACTCTATCCACCCTGGAGCGGATAAGATGTACCAGGATCTTAAGGATTATTACTGGTGGCCTAGGATGAAAGGCGATGTTGCTATATACGTGAGCAAATGTTAAACTTGCGCCAAAGTCAAGACGGAATACCAGAAGCCTTCAGGACTTCTGCAGCAACCAAAAATTCCCCAGTGGAAGTGGGAAGAAATCTCCATGGATTTTGTTACGAAGTTGCCAAGGACGCCAAGAGGCCATGACACTATCTGGGTGATAGTAGATCGCTTAACGAAGTCAGCACACTTCTTACCTATCCGCGAGAAGGATAACACAAGCAAATTGGCTGAGATCTACATGAGAGAGATTGTTACACGCCATGGAGTACCTCTCTCGATCATTTCTGATAGAGACGGAAGGTTCGTATCGAGGATATGGCAATCCTTCCAGGAAGCTTTTGGCTCAAAATTGAATCTGAGCACTGCCTTTCACCCGCAGACTGACGGTCAAAGTGAGCGGACGATTCAGACGTTGGAAGACATGCTGAGAGCATGTGTGATGGATTTAGGCGGTAGCTGGGATAAGCATTTACCCCTTGTTGAATTTTCATACAACAACAGCTACCACACCAGTATTGGTGCCGCGCCATTTGAAGCTTTATATGGGCGCAAGTGCAGATCGCCACTCTGTTGGTCTGACGCAGGTGATAGACAATTGGTAGGTCCCGATGTAGTTCAGGAAACTACAGATAAGATCGCGCAAATCCGAGATCGCATTAGTGCGGCTCGTGACCGTCAGAAGACCTACGCAGATCTGAAAAGAAAACCTCAGGAGTTTGAGGTTGGGGATATGGTTTTGTTAAAGGTATCACCCTGGAAGGGTGTGGCACGCTTTGGGAAGCGTGGGAAGTTGAATCCGCGCTACATTGGTCCTTTCAAAGTTTTAGAAAGAATTGGGACCGTAGCGTACAAGTTGGATCTACCTGCCGAGCTGAATAATGTTCACGATACATTTCATGTATCCAATCTGAAGAAGAGTCCAACTCAAGTTAACGTTGCCATTCCTACCGACGAAATTCATATAGACGACACGCTCCACTTTGTTGAGGAACCTGTCGAGGTCACAGATTGGAAAATAAACAAGACCCGCCGGAGTAGTGTCAAGCTCGTCAAAGTTCGCTGGAATGCTAGACACGGTCCTGAATTCACCTGGGAGCGTGAGGACCGAATGAAGGAGAAATACCCTCACTTATTTCCTGAGAACCCTGCTTCTACAAGCAGAATTTAAAATTTCGGGACGAAATTTATTTAACGGGGGGAGAATGTGACAACCCTCACAAAACCAGGTATCCGTACGACCTAATTAACTATTAATTATTGCTTAATTACTGTGCTTTACTGTGTTTGCTGATAAACTGCTACTTGATTTCTGATAACTGTACATGTCTGCATCATACTTTGATTTCCGTCACTACATTACTTAATTACCGAACTTTAGTGACAAACATGATGCACAAAAGCACAGTAGCATTTGAACGGATAACCTATTGAACATGCTGATATAGCCAGCACCAGGCAAATACTGCCTCTAAAGGCCTGTATGAGCCAGAAATATTTTACTACACCCATAGTGTGTGTAGGTATACAAGGGTTGTATGATTACGTCTCTAGGGATAAGATATAGAGATTTGGATGTGCCTAAAACATACTTTAAGCACGGAACATAGCACTTTTATCAACATACTAGCTTCTAGCTAATTAATAAAGTGCCAAAACATGAGAAATTATTCCTGACACTTTGCAGAATAAATTGTGTCGCTAAAAATATTATTTATGACGCTTAAAAGATTACTTAAGCACTTTAACGGATTACTATCCAACCGAACAACCAGACAATACCCGGAGCATAAAAATATTGCCATAAATATTATTGGCATTTTTCTGAGCCAGTTAGGGTCTCTGATTACCCTAACACCCGCATTATAACGCATTAAACAACTAACGGGGTTAGACCTTAAAGTTAACTCACTTAACTTAACTAAACTGTAACGGCACGATCGAGACCCAACCGGGCGACCCCACCCCCCTTGGGCCGGTTCCATTGGAATGGAACTAGAGGGTACACCCCTTTTATTATTTAATTCGTTTTGTGGATATCTAGAAGCATTGAGAACCGATGGACGAAGAACTTGAATTTCTCTATAAATACTCCTCTCTCTCACACAAGAACACACACACTAAACCAACACACTCTCACTCTCTCTTGTGCTCTCTCTCTCGGCCGAGAACACTCACATCCATCCATCCAATTTTCGGTTCGTGTCTCTCCATTCCAAGCATATACTAGTGACGGGGATCACCTACAACGGAGCTTGGAGCAAACGGAAGCTAAAGGACCACGTGCATTTGCTTTTATCCACGCCGTTTTCGCCAAAGATCTTCCCTAGCCCCAAGCTAGAGGTATAACATTTAAAACTCGTTTTTAATCGTATCTAAAGTGGTTAAAAGGATTTTTAACGGTAAAAAATCGGTAACCCATCTTTTGAATCTTTAAAGTCTACTAAAACATGAAAATCGTTGGATAAAAGGTCATGTCGCGTGTAAAAGTTGTAGTATTTGAATATGTTGATTGTTAAGGCCCGATCTACGATGTGGTGGCTCTTATCATCGTTTAACCCGACTTTGTTAAGATCCCGAATCTTGACATACACTTGTTTCTTTTGTACAAGGGTTAAAAGGTGAAACTCCACCACACGGGAGACATGAACTCATGTAAAAGTGTTTTGACGCGTGAAATAGTATTTAAAACGAGCCGATCTACGTATGTACAAGTGGTATATTCGTAGGACCGGGTGTCGAGAAAATCATGTTTTACAAAAGTGGATAACATGTTAATAAAAGATGATTTCTATAAACTACAAGTGTAAAAACACTTGTGAAACGAAAGATCCGACAAAATAACAATTTTTATAAAAATTGTCGGAAGTTGTAAAGAGTGATTTGTTCCAAAAACGGGGTTTTTGCAAGACTAAACTATTTTATACATAGATCCACTAAATATAACGAGATCTACATAATAGTTTTAGAAAAACTACAAGTTCATGTAATATTGTGATTTTACATAATAGTCTACGAGTTTAATGTGTTGAAACTAGTTTGAAGTATCGGAAAATGATTTGGTTGATTTGAAGAATTGTTGAAATGATTTTGTAAAAGAAAATGATACGCTTGAAAGCGTGGCCACCTCCAGTTACAGGGGAACCTCTGGCGAAATTTTTCTAAAATCTAACACTTAGAATTATTTACAAGTGTTAGACTACTTTTGACATATTTTCATATATATTTCGCCATGACTTTATTTACAAATATTCGGAGGTGGGGTTTTCACAAAAATAAACGTGATAAATATTTATTCGATAAATATATTTCTCACAACACTGTTTATGATTATTTTGTGAAAATATATAGATATTATTTTTAGAGTAAAAATAATATTTACAAACTTTGTCGAACCCAAAATAATACCAACGCTTGTACGACAAACATATGAGTTACAATGGTAATTACTATTACCACTTAATCGCCAAAACGTAACTTACGCCTTATTCGGAAATATTCATAAATGCGTATGTTGTCAACATATTATTTTGGAAAGTATTACACGAAGAGAAAATATATTATTTTTGAGAAAAATAATTATATTTTTGGAATGAGAAATAAAATATATTAAGTGAGACTTAATATTGTAAATACACATGTATTTAAATCCCCCATCCTTGGGAAGGAAAGAAAATTATCAAGTATATACACGGAGCGGTTGTCTAACCGTTTCCCAAAAATATAAACTATGAAGCTAAAGCACGGCCATCCGTCTAATAGAATTAGCACATGTAGGTCGTTGCGCAGCACTTGGATATTTGGATTACTTGATATTGTGACGCACTCACTGTGAGTTCATGTCCCCCTTTTCTCTTAACTGTTTTCAGTTTTCCAACTGCGGGGGTGAAATACATGTTACAATGATTATGATTACTTATTACATGGTATGGTTAGCGTAAGGAGGGTTACTTTTAGATCATGTGAATGGGTAGGCGGAAACTTGAGGTCATTAATCCTCAGGGTAGGACCGAGGGGCAGGAGCGGTAGATCTATTTGGGTGTAGCGAGCCCAGTCCCAGGTCCAGCATAACGGACCTTGGGATGACTTTGTTCCCGACGCATAAATTTGCTAGGTTTGAGCCTTCCTACTTGCATTTACATATATCAATGGCCTTGCAAACCGTTGGTGATCTCTTTTTCCTTATTTGCTACATACCAGGGTTTTTGATAAAGATAAAGGTTTATTTACTCATTTTCGCATGAACTCGCTCAACATTATTGTTGATTTTTCAACTTACATGTATTTCAGGAAATTAACGATCTGGCGCGGTATGGTTTGTTTTCTCCGCTGCATTAGGCCCGAGGTCATCCAGGGTTCGAGACTTGTGACTCTTTCCTTGACAAGTCACAGTCCCCGAACCGTGTTTATTTTAAAGTTTGTGGTTGTAACGTATTAGACAAGTTTATGGTTGTCGGGTGTTTACCCGTTAAGACAATGTTTTACTGTTTTAATTTTTAATGGATGATCTTGCATGTTTTAAATTCATATAGCTTTGTTATGATTAAGCTATGGTATTAAGAAGTCACACCAATTAACCACGCTTCCGCAAAGCCAGGGTGTGACATCACTCACTTTCTAAGGCATGGGATTCCCGGTGGTTTGGGATTGGGTTAAAGAATTAAAACGGAATCTACATATCTTACTTAGGCAGGATATGTACGGCCATCCTCCTCGGGTAGGATGCCAATATTAATCCTGCGTATTCTCTTTGGGAGAACTACGTACGTTCGTCCTCCTTGGGTAGGACAACAACCTTAAAACTTACTAGACAAAACTCTATCAGAAGTCCCTCATTTTATATCGACTTAATCGCTGAGGCCAATGGCGAGCGGGTCATTATTTAATATCGATATTAGGTTTAAGAAACCTCACACCGTGCCAGTCGGACGGGCGTGTACTAATGGGCTATGGCAAACCATCAGTGATGATAGACACTGATGTAGGGCACAACTTACTTGCGTAGTAGTCGATATCAAACGGTCTAGTAGTTCACATGGGGAAGCCCCTACTAAATATAAATATGGTCTGGGTAATAAAGAATGAACTGGTTAATCTTACTTTCAACTACGGGGTAACCCCCACGACAATTACGCAAACGAAAGACAAACCAGGTTTTCAGAAACAACTCAAAACTAAACAACCAAACGTGAACTCACTCAACTTTGTTGTTGACTCGTTGTTACATGCCTTACAGGTCGCTAAATGCTTGGAGCTTGCACGAGGAAGGAGTCGTTGTGGAGTACGAACTGTTATGTTCCGTGATTAATATTTAAATCCTCATGAACTAATTAAACTTACGCTTTGAACATTAAACTTATAAACTATGGACTAATGTTTTTGGATTTACATTTATGCTTCCGCTGTTTAAACTAAACTTAGCTAACTAGCTTTGGTCATCAATCGTATTGTGGTTGATTTCATTTATTACATTGTTCAATATGATTGGTGGATCGATCCTGGTCATGTCACGCCCCCAAGCGGTGATACTCCGCATGGTGGATTTTGGGGGTGTGACAGATTGGTCTTAGAGCCATTGGTTATAGTGAACTTGGTTTTAAAAAGGGAAAAAGCTTTTTGATAAAACCAGAATATAACCGGTACAGTGCTCAACGATCCACAACGACGCTTCGCTCCACGTGCAAGACTCGACACAATAGGTGCTACGATTTATGTTATATTGTCGGTTAGATAGTTCACACCGTGCATTAGTTAACGTGATAATTGCTATTTGAACCTTGTGTGTTTACTCTCTCTTGTCGTCCCACACTTACGCACTTTCGCGACACTTTTCTCACTTACGTTGCTTCGTGATGAAGATCATGAGTTGACGCGGAGGACGTATCAACCTAACTCAAGCCCAGCTGACGGCTTTGATCAATGAACGAGTTGCTGAGGCACTCGCAGCTGTTCCTGCAGGAGGTATAACCTGCTACTTCAACCCATCTTAGGACGTTTAGATCCTACCTTCACAAACCAACCCTCGTGCTTAACCTTGTCTTTTATTCTCGCACCACAGGTCAACTTGCACAGCCTCCTGTGTGCACATTCAAAACCTTCATGGATTGCCGACCTAGTACTTTCAGCGGCACAGAAGGAGCTGTAGGTCTTCTTCACTGGTTCGAGAAGCTCGAGTCTGTTTTCGAGATGTGTCAATGCCCTGAAGATCGTTGGGTGAAGTATGCTACTGGAACACTCGAAGGTGCTGCGTTAACCTGGTGGAAGGCACAGGTTTAACTGCTTGGGTTGGCGGTTGCTAATGCCACCCCGAGGAACGGTTTCAAAGAGCTGATTAAGGAAGAGTACTGCAGCCGTGACGACATCCACAAGTTGGAGGTGGAATTTTTCAATCTGAATATGACGGGGTCTGAGATCGAGGCATACACGAAGAGGTCAAACGAGCTGGCCATCCTGTGTCCCACAATGGTGGACCCTACCATCAAACGCATTGAGCTGTACCTTTAGGGCTTGGTGCCAGAAATCCAGAGCCACGTAACCTCATCTAATCTTGGCACCATACAGCAAATCGTCAAGTTGGCCCATCGTCTTACTGATCAGGTAGTTGAGCAGAACAGGCAGCCCAAGCGTATTAGCGCTACTACTTCTGATGCTCCCAATGATAATAAGCGCAAGTGGGATGGAAATTTGGGCAAGGGTTCTGCTTCAGCTCAATCCCAGCAGCGAAAGACAGACGAGTACAAGAGCCCCAGTCAGAAGCCTTCTAGGAATCAAGGTCAGGGTGGGTACAAGGGAAATCACCCTAAGTGCAATAGATGTAATCTGCATCACAACGGGCAGTGCAACAAGGGCCATTGTCAGAGATGTCACAAGCTGGGTCATGCGGCCAAAGATTGTAGGAGGCCACGTCCTGCGAATCAGAATCGCCAACAACAACAACAAGCCCCACAGAACCACCAGCAGCAGCATCAGAAGGGAAATAAAGGATGCTTTCAGTGTGGCGCTAAAGGCCACTTTAAGAGGAACTGCCCCCAACTGAACCAAAACCAGAACAACAACCAAAGAAATGGGAACCACAATGGAAACAACAACGGAGGCAACAATGGAGGTAACAATAATGGCAATGGCACCCAAGGTCGGGTGTTCGTGATTGGTCAGGGAGAAGCAAGGAACGATCCCAACGTTGTGATGGGTAAGTTTCTTCTGGATGATTTCTTTGTTACTGCTTTATTTGGTGCCGATACTAGCTACGTGTCCTTAAAAGTTAGTCAGACGCTTAAGCGTACTCCAACACCTTTGAACACCAAGTACATCGTAGAGTTAGCAAATGGTAAAAGTTTAGAGGCTGCACATATAGTTAAGGGTTGCAAGCTTGTCCTTGCCGATCAGACCTTTTCTATCGACCTCATTCCTATTGTTCTGGGTAGTTTTGACGTCGTCATTGGAATGGATTGGTTATCTCAACACCAAGCGGAGATTATTTGCAAGGAGAAAATTGTCTGTATCCCTCGTTCTGGTAAAGAACCCCTCGTGATTCGTGGCGACAAGAGCGGTGCTGTTGTAGGCATCATCTCTTTCCTTAAAGCCCAGAAGTGTTTGCGAAAGGGCCACACCGCTATCCTAGCCCTCGTTACTGATGCATCCTCGGAAGAAAAGAAGATAGAAGACATTCCTATTGTGCGCAACTTTCTTGAGGTATTTCCTGAGGAATTACCTGGTCTTCCGCCTCATCGCCAAGTTAAGTTTCAAATCGAGCTAGCTCCTGGAGCAGCACCAGTAGCTCGAGCACCTTATCGTCTAGCTCCATCCGAACTCGAAGAACTGTCTACGCAACTACAAGAACTCTTGGAAAAGGGATTCATACGTCCTAGCTCTTCGCCTTGGGGAGCTCCAGTGTTATTCGTAAAGAAGAAAGACGGTACCTTCAGAATGTGTATTGACTATCGCGAACTTAACAAGGTGACCGTGAAGAATCGTTATCCTCTCCCACGCATTGATGACCTATTCGAGCAGTTGCAAGGGTCAACTTTCTATTCCAAGATTGACCTGAGGTCAGGCAACCATCAACTGAGAGTCCGGGAGGAGGACGTCTCCAAAACAGCATTCAGAACTCGTTACGGCCATTATGAGTTTCTGGTTATGCCTTTCGGATTAACCAATGCACCTGCAGTCTTCATGGACCTCATGAACCGAGTGTGCAAGCCTTACCTGGATAAATTTGTCATAGTATTCATCGACGACATCCTGATCTATTCTAAGATTCAGGAGGAACACGAGCAACATGTGAGGCTTATTCTGGAACTTCTTCGAAAAGAGCAGTTGTATGCCAAGTTTTCGAAATGTGACTTTTGGCTTCGCGAAGTCCACTTTCTAGGCCATGTATTAAACAAGGATGGGATTCATGTAGATCCATCCAAGGTTGACTCGATCAAGAACTGGCCTGCACCCCGTACACCAACAGAAATCCGCCAATTCTTGGGTTTGGCAGGATATTACCGAAGATTCATCAAAGATTTCTCAAAGATTGCGCAACCTCTCACTTCACTGACTCAGAAGGGTGTCACCTATCGTTGGGGTGATGCACAGGAATCTGCGTTTCAGCACTTAAAAGATAGACTTTGTAACGCGCCTATCCTCTCATTGCCTGAAGGCATAGAAGATTTTGTGGTTTATTGTGACGCTTCCTTCCATGGACTTGGTTGTGTGCTGATGCAACATGACAAGGTCATTGCCTACGCATCACGCCAACTTAAGCTTCACGAAAGGAACTACACTACGCACGACTTGGAATTGGGAGTAGTTGTTTTCGCGCTTAAGATATGGAGACATTACCTGTACGGTACCAAGTGCACCATTTACACCGATCACAGGAGTCTCGAGCATATCTTCAAGCAAAAGGAATTGAATATGCGACAACGCCGATGGGTAGAACTCCTGAATGATTATGAATGCGCTATCAAGTACCATCCGGGCAAGGCCAATATTGTGGCCGACGCCTTCAGCCGAAAGGATACTATACCTAAGCGTGTACGTGCGTTACAGTTTACCATCCAATCTAACCTTCCCGCTCAGATTCGCGATGCTCAGGTTGAAGCATTGAAGGCAGAGAACATCAGGGCTGAGTCCCTACAAGGATCGAGACAACGGCTAGAAAAAAAGGAAAACGGCGCCTACTATGTTAACGGACGCATCTGGGTTCCACTTTATGGAGACTTACGCGAGCTTGTGATGGATGAAGCACATAAGTCTTGTTATTCAGTACATCCTAGTTCGGATAAGATGTACCACGTCCTAAAGACTACATACTGGTGGCCTGGTATGAAAGCCAGCATAGCAACTAACGTCAGTAAATGCTTGACTTGTGCTAGGGTCAAGGTCGAATAGAAGAAACCATCAGGCCCACTCCAACAACCAGAGACACCTAAATGGAAATAGGAGCAAATTTCCATGGATTTCGTTACTGGCCTGCCCAGATCTCAACGCGGGAATGATACCATTTGGGTGATCGTGGATCGACTGACCAAGTCTGCACATTTTCTGCCTATCAAGGAAATGGCTAAGTTTTCTACCCTAGCAGACATCTACCTAAAGGAAGTGGTATCAAGGCACGGAGTGCCAACCTCCATCATTTCTGATCGTGACACACGTTTTACCTCTGAAATATGGTAAGCTATGCACAAGTCGTTTAGCTCACGTTTAGATATGAGCATCGCTTATCACCCACAGACGGATGGGCAATCTGAACGCACAATCCAAACCCTTGAAGACAAGCTTAGGGCATGTGTAATAGATTTTGGTAACGGCTGGTAAAAGCATCTCCCGTTTATGGAGTTTTCATATAACAACAGCTACCACACCAGCATCCAGGCCGCTCCGTTCGAGGCATTGTATGGACGCAAGTGCCGATCACCTCTCTGTTGGGCAGAAGTTGGTGACAGCCAAATCACTGGCCCAGAACTTGTAGTAGATACAACCGAGAAAATTGCTCAGATACGACAACGAATGGCGGCAGCTCATGACCGTCAGAAAAGCTATGCTGATAAGCGAAGAAAGCCACTCGAGTTCCAGGTTAGGGATCGAGTGCTACGCAAAGTCTCACCTTGGAAAGGTGTACTTCATTTTGGCAAACGAGGCAAACTCAATCCGCGTTATGTCGGACCGTTCGAAATCATTGAGAAGATTGGCAAAGTCGCTTACAGGTTAAATCTACCTGAAGAACTCAGTGGAGTTCACAACGTATTCCACGTGTCAAATCCGAAGAAGTGTCTGTCTGACGAGACCCTCATAGTTCCTCTCAAGAAACTCACTATCGACGACCAGCTGCGATTCGTCGAGGAACCAGTAGAGATTACGGATCGAGATGTTAAAATTCTCAAGCGCACCAGGATACCTCTTGTCCGAGTTCGTTGGGATTCCCGTCGTGGCCCATAGTATACCTGGGAACGAGAGGACCAAATGAAACTCAAGTATCCCCAGCTGTTTAAGAAAAGTGCAACCCCTACTGAGGCTGAAGCTACTGCAGAATTTCGGGACGAAATTCCAAATCAACGGGGGGATGATGTGACACCCCAGGAAAACCAGGAAACCAACGCAACACAACTAGCTTCCTCAGTAACCACGAGCTAAATTTCGGGACGAAATTTTCTTAAAAGGGGGAGAATGTGACAACCCTCGTAATTCCATGTATTCCGTACAATTTATTAATGATAATTAAAGTGCTTAATGACTGTGCTGAATCATTTAACTGCTTTCTGATATCTGTGTTATACTTACATGTATTTGTTAACATGCTAGTAGTGTACAGAAAAGTTACTAAATAGTCATGCGTGCTTTCCTAAGTGTTAGAAATTAAAAGTGTTATAAAAATATATATAAAAGACACCTTATGGATTAATTAAGCACTTAAACGGAACAGTGTCAAACCGAACAACCGGACTTTTCCCGAAACACAAAAATATTGTCAAACACATTGTTTTTATTTTTCTGAGCTAGTTAGGGTCCCCGAACACCCTAACACACCTTATAAATAATAACATACCATAACCATTAACTAAACATTTGTTTCTCCTAACTAGATCCCTAACCATCCATTGCTACCCAACTAAACCAACCCCCCCCCCATAACAGTTGTGAAATGAGACCCCACCCATTGATTTTATTGAATATTAAAATGGATCATGTTGGGTAAGTAGAGGCATAATACTCAATGGTTATTAAGATGTTGGAGGGTTGTTTATAAAATCCACAAGACTTTCATCCTATCATCTTCACACCACCAACACCATCATACTCTCTCTTCCCTCCCTCTAGTCTCGGCTGAAACCAAGAGCACCACCACCACCACCACTTGATCACTTCCTAGCATTCTACAAGCATACAAAGGTGTTAGAAGGTACACAACGAAGCTTAGTGTTCTCGGAAGTTGAAGGACCTTCTCCATTCGCTATTAACCACCACATTTCTTCACTCGAACTTCCCTAGTCTTGAACTAGTGGTAAGAACTTAGATCTGTTCATTCTTTATGTTATTTAAGTGGTTAATAGTTATTTGATGATGAGAATCCATGAAACTCTAAAGAACCTTAAACAAGTCTTGAACATAAACTAGTCTAGTGATGAAATGATGTTAGAATGATGTTGTTATGATTCTTGTTGTTTTTCTGATGATTTGCTGGTTAATATTGATGTTTGATGTTGTTGTGATCACTAAACATGTTAACGGAATCAATCGAACACAAGCTAGAAAGCTAAAAGCTGAAACAGAAAGCTGGTTGGTTTTTACAGCCAACTTCAGTTGGCTATAACCAAACCATAACTTAACGAAAAATGTATTTTCTAAAGTCCAGATTTATGTACTATGAAATGCGGTTCTAATGGCACTAGAATCATAATTTTTGGACTTCGTTTACTATTTTTAAATACCCGATTTGTAACAGCAGCTAAAGCTGTGTTTTTACAGCAATAAATAGGTGTTATATTTTCAGTCATAACTTGAAACCTGGGTAGGATTTGATCACAAAATTGGTACTGTAGATGGTAACTGATGTCGTAGTAATTGTCCCACTGGAATTTCGTCAATCCGACTTACAATGAATTTTTAATGAATTATTCCGTGGACTGCAGTCAGAAAAAGATAAATCTGAGTGCAGTCCGGAAAATGATTTTTACTAAAATATTGGTAATGAATCGGATCCCGATATTTTTACACAATAATATATGGATCTTTTAGCACCTTCTTTAAAAAGTTGGGAATTTTTGAAATAAGATAACTATTTTATTAAAATGCTCGAAAACAGCCCAGTTTTGGATATTTAAGTTGAAATGACATAAGTAGTAATTTGCGTGTCTAAATGTCGAGTATGCTATCTGTGAATGATCTAACATGTTATGTGTCGACAAAAGTGTTATGTGCAATGTTGTATGTTTATTTGTGAATGGGAATAGATGGGGAGGTTACATGGGCATAAACCGTTAAAGTAATGCATGTTATGTGATAGATACGTGTAGGAACTTTGTGCTCTATTTGAAAACCACTAAATGACTAACTGGTAATCATATTAGGACGTGATTGAACGACCTTGACTGTTAGCTATGTTTGAGAATCTAACCGAGCAAACCGAGGTGAGTTCACACACTTTCTAAGGCATGGGATTCCCGGTGGTTTGGGAATGGGTTAAATAATTAAAACTGAATCTACATATCTTACTTAGGTAGGATATGTACGGCCATCCTCCTCGGGTAGGATGCCAATATTAATCCTGCGTATTCTCTTTGGGAGAACTACGTACGTTCGTCCTCCTTGGATAGGATAACAACCTTAAAACTTACCAGACAAAACTCTATCATAAGTCCCTCATTTTATATCGACTTAATCGCCGAGGCCAATGGCGAGCGGGTCATTAGTTAATAGCGCTATTAGGTTTAACAAACCTCACACCGTGCCAGTCGGACGGGCGTGTACTAATGGACTATGGTAAACCATCAGTGATGATAGACACTGATGTATGGCACAACTTACTTGCGTAGTAGTCGATATCATACGGTCTAGTAGTTCACATGGGGAAGCCCCCACTAAATAAAAATATGGTCTGGGTAATAAAGAATGAACTAGTTAATCTTACTTTCAACTATAGGGTAACCCCCACGACAATTACGCCAACGAAAGACAAACCATGTTTTCAGAAACAACTCAAAACTAAACAACCAAACGTGAACTCACTCAACTTTGTTGTTGACTCGTTGTTACATGCCTTACAGGTCGCTAAATGCTTGGAGCTTGCACGAGGAAGGAGTCGTTGTGGAGTACGGACTGTTATGTTCCGTGCTTAATATTTAAATCCTCATGAACTGATTAAACTTACGCTTTGAACATTAAACTTATAAACTATGGACTTATGTTTTTGGATTTACATTTATGCTTCCGCTGTTTAAACTAAACTTAGCTAACTATCTTTGGTCATCAATCGTATTGTGGTTGATTTCATTTATTACATTGTTCAATATGATTGGTGGCTCGATCCTGGTCATGTCACGCCCCCAAGCGGTTGTCACACCCCAACCGATGGCGGAAACATCGGGATGAGACGAACAAATCGCTCAAAAACATCATAACACTATTGTGACAATATAATTTAAATTCAATTTCATAAAGGCTAATATGTTATACATTGTTCAACATGATCAAAACATAAATCAAATTTCAAACATGGTTTATTTTCTAGGTGAGTTTCTAGTCCACCCTAACTTGCTTCTTCATCATCTTGTCTATCAACCTGCAACATGTATTAAAATAAAATCAACAAATAGTTGGCGAGTATACAAGTTTGATACATAGCATAGTAGAATAAAACAAGTTTTGAAGTTGCTTAATATCCAACATGAAGACGATGACACTAGCAACCACTTTTCAACATCGTTCATGTTGCTTTCAAATATCGTTCAAGTTGCATCCAAATGAAGTTGCACTCAAAGAGTGTTGAAGTTGCATTCAAATATCATTCAAGTTGCATCCAAATGAAGTTGCACTCAAAGAGTGTTGAAGTTGCATTCAAATAAAGTTGCATCCAAATGAAGTTGCACTCAAAGAGTGTTGAAGTTGCATTCAAATATCGTTCAAGTTGCATAGAATGTGGGGTTACAAGCATCAAATCGTTTCATGTTTAAATGTGGATAGAGTGTGATAAAAACAAGACTCAAGTGTTGTGTAATTTGAATATGGAATACATGTTGCACCCAAATGTGTTTAAAACGAAAATGGGATCGAGTATACTCACATTGGTTGCGTTGCGATTTCTTGTAATAACGTACGAGTAAAGATGGAGAATCCAAATGCACGAGAGTGATTATCCTAGATATTTAAAATCGCATATAACGAACTCTTTATTATTTATAGATAGAATCTTAATATTTTATGGTTTGCATATTAGTGGTCTATAACTTAATCTCATTTATTAATGTTAATAAGGTGAAATAAATAAATAAAGGAAAGAGTTAAATTAAATTGCTTAATAGCTAGGTATAAAAGAGTTTTAATAACTTATTTAGTTTTAACTAAAACAAAAAGTATTTTATTAAAGTTTAACTAAAAAAAGAAAGAATAAAAATTAAAATCAACTGTTACTAAACAACTATTATTAAATCCTAATAAACTAACGATTATAAACATCTTCCTATTTCTTTTGCTTTATTCGAAGAATCAAAAGGTAACAATGACTATTTTTATCAAAAATCAAATATTTGATAAATATTTTTGACTCCACAATCAACAGTGACTTAAACAATATAACAAGTCCTGCATTGTTCTAAAGGAATTTATGGATTATAAAATAAATGAATAAGTAAAAATAATAAAATTAAAACAATAATAGAATAATGGAAAAAGGGCTTCCTGTTTTGCGTTTTATATGGATTTTTATCTTCTTCATTGTGTCACCCAAACCAAACCCACCAAATTTAGGTGTCACAATTTGTAATTATAAGGGAAGGCGGGCTCGTGCGTTATAGTATCACGGCCACCATCCATCACGCGTTATATCCACTGCCGGCAACAAGTATCACGCGTTAATGTTCAGTGAAATCAAATTTTCGTTATCGTTATCACGCGTTAATCATTTGTTTTGGGAGGGTATTTGTTGGTTGGGGGGAAATTGTTGGGTGTGGTGATGAGTGATGACCACCCCCACTAAAAAAGGTTGTGAGTGATGGAAAAATGGTCGATGACATGGCGAAACTTGATTGGTGCTTGTGAGTAATAAATTCTATCACTAGTGAACCACCCCCCTTCCCCTAAATAAAATGATGCATAAAATTATTAAAAAAAATCGATTTACAATAAAAGGTATACCGATACTGCAAGGACCGAGTTCCGTCGTGACTCCGGTTCCGGCGAGAAACCTGAAGTTCCGGCTAGTCGTCTTCTCCGATTAATAAAATGACAGGCAACAAAACAAGCGACGTAAATTCCCGTTTGCGAACATCGGACGACGCCACTGTTCCAGCGACGTGCAGGTTCTCCGGCGAACTTCAACATCTCCGGCAGCCTTGTGTCAACGAGAGCGAGAGTGAGAGTTTGAGGTTGTGTTTCTGTTTCTCCGGCGGATTGTTTTGAAGTGGCGAACAGAATTGGTGAAAGTGAGGTGTCGAGTGTGAGAAAAGAGATCGTGCAACTTGTTACGAGTTGAGGGTTCGGTTTTATAGCGTTCGAAGGTCTCGTAAACTTGGTAATGATCACCGATTGATTTGTATTTGTGACACAATATGGGTCTAGGTGCTTGATTGATATATTAAAGGAAACGCGGAAATGGAAACTGATCCCGAACATCAGTGTGAACCCAAAAGGAAAAGACGGTTGGATGCAAGCTGTGAGTGGCTGGGCGGCAAAATGAAAAGTAAGAAACGAAATTATCGCGCGTATAAGATTAAATGCTGTGCTGCTGATATCAAATGAAACAAGTGGTGGAGTGGTAACTATGCGCGTCAGTGAGAGTAGGAACTCGAGTTCGATTCTGGGCATCGCCCGTTTTAGTTTCTTTTTTTTTTTTGAGGTTTTAATAAAATTACCATTTACACCCTTAACAATTAAAGACTTGTCTAACTGAAATGTTAATTTGGTTAAGGCACTTATTAACTTTATTAACTAACAAAAATGAATTTTTATCATTTATATCTTTTTTAAAATCTATTTATTTTAATTAATTATATTAATTTGTTTAATTATCTAATAAATTCTATAATTATTTGTTTTAACCAAGTTTTGGGTAATTCACTGAATTAACATACGAATTCCTGATTTTTTACGGATTAGGGTAATCTCTTGGTACGAACTTGTTTCGAGAGCTGAAATTAGGATATCTTTCCACTGTTTCACATGTTTGAACTTGTTTAACGTGTTTGCAAATGTAATAAGTCGTGCACACATAACATAGAATTATAACATGAATATGATCAACACCAATGAGTTTTCATTATGATTTCAAGTTTCGGATTACAATTTGAAACAAAATAGGATATAACGAGAGTACAAATGTCTAAATAGGGAAAGTACAATACGACTAGCTATAATTAGAAGTTACGAAAATGCGAAGCGTTACAGTCTCCCCTACTTTAGGAGATTTCGTCCTCGAAATCTTTAAGAGGAAGGCTGAACGAAGGGGAACAAAATGATGGTTGCTCAATGAAACATGAATGTTGAAAAAAAAATAACATCAACCGTGACGGACTTCCATCAGGTGTTGACATCAATGTCTTTATTGTTATCTTGAGCTGGACCTGGTAGTGCCTTATGTCGTTCTTGATTCCATAAAGGGCATTGTGGACGAAGATGCGTCGTATCCCCACACTTGAAACATGCTCTAACATTATTTGCTAGGTTAGGGTTTTGGGTACGCGGACAGTGGGCAGTATGGTGACCAAAACGGTTGCATACAGTGCAATGGCGACATGGGGTGTTGGTGGGATGGTGATAGTCGCAAATGGGGTACTTTGGCTGAGTCCCGATGTATTGCCTCTTAGCGTTTCCAGGTGTGTTAGGTATTGGGTTTCCAGCAGGTACAACCGCGTTGCAAACAGGGTCTTGAAACTGACGTTTCTTGCCCTGATTACCACTTTGTTGGTGGGTAATTTGGTTGGCTGGCTTAGAGGAGCTGGTAGGGGTTGCAATTTGTTTATCGCGAACGCGATTGTTGTTTAGGCTAGCTGCGAGACGATAGACAGCCTCGATGTTGTCAAGTTTGGCTGCTTCAATAGTGTCACGCATGCCAGAAGGTAACCCATGGATATACTTTCTGATCATTCGATCAGTGGTTGACACAAGGTGTGGTACTATGAAACTCAGTTGCTTAAAACGAGTGGTGTAGGCTAGGTTTTCATCACCAATTTTCTTGAGGTGCGAAAACTCTTCCTCGAGCTTTTGTTGTTCACGAGGAGGACAAAACTCATCCATCATGAGTTGCTTCACTTCCTCCCAAGGTAGGGCATAAGCTACTTCGTTAGAGCGAATTTTTCTCTCATTGGTCCACCATTCCAAGGCCCTAACTTGGAAAACTCCAGTAGCACTACGCGTTTTGAGTTCTTCAGGACACTCGCTGTTGATGAAAGTAACCTCTATGCTATCGAACCATTCAAGCATAACTGTCACCCCATCCTGGCCAGTGAAAGGTTTAGGGTTGCAGGAGGCAAAGTTCTTGTAGTTAAAGGTTACAGGCTTGGGTTGGACCACCTTCGAGTCGACAGGGGAGTTTGGGGTGTTTGAAGCTTGAATTTCAGTGACGATCTTTGGGACAATACGAGCAATCTGATTGGCCATGAATGCCATCATCTTTTTCCGAGAGCTGGTCTTAGACTTCTTGGAAGAGTTGGAAAGTTGACGAGATGACGACATCTAAAGATTCAAAACAAAGAATAGATGAGACTTTGATCACAATGTTTTATTTAAGGAAAATTGTTTTCATGAATACATCACATAGCATACAAAAGGTTCAATTAGTTTCACATAGTATATAAAAGGTTCAACTAGTTTCACATAGCATAATCATGAATTTCACGTAGTGTAACATGGATAAAGAAAACATTGTAAATTTAGTTTGTTCGCGAGAGAATATTATTATTTGTTTTTTTTTATTGCGAAGATAGTGTGTAACGTGTCTCCAAGCTTGAAATGAAAGTAACGTTCAAATATAAAACACATTAAAATTGAGATAACATAAAAGAGAGTTAACGTAAAAACGTGGATTGTCACGGAACGTGACATAAGACTATTCCAAAGTAAATCGAAGTCCTTTTCGAATTAAAGAAACGTGCTTTGGCCTAATAGACAAATACTCTCATCGAGAAGCGACTAACGGTATTTGTCCTTCCAGTTACTACACGTCCTTAATCGATTGGGAAAATCGAAACTTTGGCGAGATTGAAAATCAAAGAGTGGGACTAGTTAACAAGATGCGAGTTTCACCTCTAACTTAATAACATCGAACCCTAGTGTGGTTGGTACTTATCCAAAGATAAGGGTCAACTAGAATATGAAATGGAAATTTCCTTCAACATTTGGATATCACTCCTAACTTGAGGGTAAATTTCGTGTAAAATTCAAAGTATAGCTGAGTGAAACTCATCACCAAATGTGGGAATCACCCCAATTTTGGTAAGTCATTTCGATTGTGTTATAAGAGTGTCTTCAAAGCCTCCAAGTGTGTATTGTGTTAGCCTTAGGAAAGGCATGTATGCTTAAAGACCAAGGAGAATAGAGAGAAGCAAATGAGATAGAAAGGAATTTGTTTTAAACAACACATAAGGATAAAGCTCCTAAACTATAGACTAGGTAAAAGCATTCCAACTTTTCCTAATTCCCTATAGTTATGGCTCTGATACCAATTTGGTATCAGAGTACTCGTACTATAGACTAGGGAAAAGTATAGCAATTCTACCTAATTCCCTATAGTTATGGCTCTGATACCAATCTGTTACACCCCAACCGATGGCGGAAACATCGGGATGAGACGAACAAATCGCTCAAAAGCATCATAACACTATTGTGACAATATAATTTAAATTCAATTTCATAAAGGCTAATATGTCATACATTGTTCAACATGATCAAAACATAAATCAAATTTCAAACATGGTTTATTTTCTAGGTGAGTTTCTAGTCCACCCTAACTTGCTTCTTCATCATCTTGTCTATCAACCTGCAACATGTATTAAAATAAAATCAACAAAAAGTTGGCGAGTATACAAGTCTGATACATAGCATAGTAGAATAAAACAAGTTTTGAAGTTGCTCAATATCCAACATGAAGACGATGACACTAGCTACCACTTTTCAACATCGTTCAAGTTGCTTTCAAATATCGTTCAAGTTGCATCCAAATGAAGTTGCACTCAAAGAGTGTTGAAGTTGCATTCAAAAAAAGTTGCATCCAAATGAAGTTGCACTCAAAGAGTGTTGAAGTTGCATTCAAATATCGTTCAAGTTGCATAGAATGTGGGGTTACAAGCATCAAATCGTTTCATGTTTAAATGTGGATAGAGTGTGATAAAAACAAGACTCAAGTGTTGTGTAATTTGAATATGGAATACACGTTGCACCCAAATTTGTTTAAAACGAAAATGGGATCGAGTATGCTCACATTGGTTGCGTTTCGATTTCTTGTAATAACGCACGAGTAAAGATGGAGAATCCAAATGCACGAGAGTGATTATCCTAGATATTTAAAATGGCATGTAATGAACTCTTTGTTATTTATAGATAGAATCTTAATATTTTATGGTTTGCATATTAGTGGTCTATAACTTAATCTCATTTATTAATGTTAATAAAGTGAAATAAATAAATAAAGGAAAGAGTTAAATTAAATTGCTTAATAGTTAGGTATAAAAGAGTTTTAATAACTTATTTAGTTTTAAATAATATAAAAAGTATTTTATTAAAGTTTAACTAAAAAAAAGAAAGAATAAAAATTAAAATCAACTGTTACTAAACAACTATTATTAAATCCTAATAAACTAACTATTATAAACACCTTCCTATTTCTTTTGCTTTATTCGAAGAATCAAAAGGTAACAATGACTATTTTTATCAAAAATCAAATATTTGATAAATATTTTTGACTCCATAATCAACAGTGACTTAAACAATATAACAAGTCCTGCATTGTTCTAAAGGAATTTATGGATTATAAAATAAGTGAATAAGTAAAAATATTAAATTAAAACAATAATAGAATAATGGAAAAAGGGCTTCCTGTTTTGTGTTTTATATGGATTTTTATCTTCTTCATTGTGTCACCCAAACCAAACCCACCAAATTTAGGTGTCACAGTTTGTAATTATAAGGGAAGGCGGGCTCGTGCGTTATAGTATCACGGCCACCATCCATCACGCGTTATATCCACCGCCGGCAACAAGTATCACGCATTAATGTTCAACGAAATCAAATTTTCGTTATCTTTATCACGCATTAATCATTTGTTTTGGGAGGGTATTTGTTGGTTGGGAGGAAATTGTTGAGTGTGGTGATGAGTGATGACCACCCCCACTAAAAAAGGTTGTGAGTGATGGAAAAATGGTCGATGACATGGCGAAACTTGAGTGGTGCTTGTGAGTGATAAATTCTATCACTACTGAACCACCCCCCTCCCCTAAATAAAATGATGCATATTTTCTTTAAAATTATTAAAAAAAATCGATTTACAATAAAAGGTATACCGATACTGCAAGGATCGAGTTCCGTCGTGACTCCGGTTCCGGCGAGAAACCTGAAGTTCCGGCTAGTCGTCTTCTCCGATTAACAAAATGACAGGCAACAAAACAAGCGACGTAAATTCCCGTTTGCGATCATCGGACGACGCCACTGTTCCGGCGACGTGCAGGTTCTCCGGCGAACTTCAACATCTCCGGCAGCCTTGTATCAACGAGAGCGAGAGTGAGAGTTTGAGGTTATGTTTCTGTTTCTTCGGCGGATTGTTTTGAAGTGGCGAAACAGAATGGGTGAAAGCGAGGTGTCGAGTGTGAGAAAAGAGATCGTGCAACTTGTTACGAGTTGAGGGTTCGGTTTTATAGCGTTCGAAGGTCTCGTAAACTTGGTAATGATCACCGATTGATTTGTATTTGTGACACAATATGGGTCTAGGTGCTTGATTGATATATTAAAGGAAACGCGGAAATGGAAACTGATCCCGAACATCAGTGTGAACCCAAAAGGAAAAGACGGCTGGATGCAAGCTGTGAGTGGCTGGGCGGCAAAATGAAAAGTAAGAAACGAAATTATCGCGCGTATAAGATTAAATGCTGTGCTGCTGATATCAAATGAAACAAGTGGTGGAGTAGTAACTATGCGCGTCAGTGAGAGTAGGAACTCGAGTTCGATTCTGGGCATCGCCCGTTTTAGTTTCTTTTCTTTTTTTTTTTTTTTTTTGAGGTTTTAATAAAATTACCATTTACACCCTTAACAATTAAAGACTTGTCTAACTGAAATGTTAACTTGGTTAAGGCACTTATTAACTTTATTAACTAACAAAAATGAATTTTTATCATTTATATCTTTTTTAAAATCTATTTATTTTAATTAATTTTATTAGTTTGTTTAATTATCTAATAAATTCTATAATTATTTGTTTTAACCAAGTTTTGGGTAATTCACTGAATTAACATACGAATTCCTGATTTTTGTACGGATTAGGGTAATCTCTTGGTACGAACTTGTTTCGAGAGCTGAAATTAGGATATCTTTCCACTGTTTTCACATGTTTGAACTTGTTTAACGTGTTTTCAAATGTAATAAGTCGTGCACACATAACATAGAATTATCACATGAATATGATCAACACCAATGAGTTTTCATTATGATTTCAAGTCTCGGATTACAATTTGAAACAAAATAGGATATAACGAGAGTACAAATGTCTAAATAGGGAAAGTGCAATACGACTAGCTATAATTAGAAGGTACGAAAATGCGAAGCGTTACAGTGGTGATACTCCGCATGGTGGATTTTGGGGGTGTGACAAGTTCTTACCGATTTCAGCTGAAATTCTGACTTCTACACCTTCTTTTTCAAAATTAACAAGATTTTCCGGATAAAATGGATTGAATTTCACATATTACACGCAAAATACAGTTTTAACAAATCCTTGAAAGTATCAGATCTTAAATCGATCTATAACCGGATCAATTGGACAAAATGGTGGCCGATATGATGATGTCAGCATCATTTCGCACGGAATAGACGAGCTTCATTTCGCACGGAATCAACCTTGTTAACACCATTTTGTACGAAATACATATCTCATTTCGCACGAATTGAGTCATTTCGCACGAAAAGACCCATTTCGCTTGAAAGACTGCCATTTCGCTGGAAAGAGTCATTTCGTTTGATCATTTCGCACGAACTAGTTATTTCGTTTGAAAGTTGCTATTTCGCTTGAAGGTCATTCGCATCAAGATCATTTCGCACCAACGGAGTCCTATTTCAAGTCAGTTAATTGATAAGTGTTTAAACTTATTTTGTTTGTTTGTTTGTCTCTAGGTGAAATACGAAGGTAATTCAAGAAGTTCAAATCATGGCTGAAGAATTTTACAACACGTTTTACAAGGCGTTTACATCCGAGTCTTCCGAAACATCAATTGTTACACCAAAAACCATAACAAAAGCGATCAATGAAAACATTAAACATGATAACTTCTTTGGAACACATTCAAAACCACCAACGCTTGAAAGTATTGAAGACTACACTTGGTGGAAAGAACGTTTCATCAACTGTGCAAAAGCTTACACGCATGAGAGCTGGTTCTGTTTGGAATTTGGTTATAGTAGGCCGGTCAATGATAAAGGAGAAGAAACTCCGCTCAAAAGCTTATCCAAAGAAGACAAATAAGATTTTCCAGCTGAACAAAAAATGATAGCTTTAATACAATCATCAAGCAGAGATGACATGTTTGCTTTACTTCAACATGATGGATCATCAAAATCTATTTGGGAAGTTTTATGGGTTAAAGCTGAGGGGGGTAAACAAATCAAGAAAAATAAAATTGCTTTATTAAAGAAAATTTGATTTGTTTGATAGCTTGAAAGGTGAATCAGTTCGACAAATGATAGAAAGATTTGGTCATTTGAAAATTGAACTTGATCGTTTTGGAATTGTTAAAACTCGAGAAGAAATAATCGATAAAATCATAGAAGCGTTACCATGAGCTGATCAGTGGCAAACGTTTGTGTTCATTTTGAAAAATGATGTGTCATATGATACAATTTCTCTTGATGTTTTGATAGAAAAAATTGAATGTCATGAACTGGAGTTGCAGAAACAAAATAAGATAAGCAGTTCTTCATATCATCAAAATGTTGGTCTTTATTACAGAGGAAACATACCTTCGGTGAAAGCTGGTGAATCACCAAAGACATCATTTAGTGGTGAGAAGACAAGGGAACCACAGAAAAGCTCATCAAGCTACAATCTGGGATATCACTCATCTTCTGCAAAAGCGACTCCTGAAGAATCTGAGGAAATACTGTGCAACATTGCTCTTAAACTGAAGAATTCTCCTGCTATGAGTATTAATTCTGCTAAACAGCAAATGAGCTTCCTTGCATCTGTTCTGGAATCATATGAAGGTCTAGTAGCTGGCAAAATTGGAAATTCTGAAGTGACCAAAGAAGACTAGGACCAGATTGATCCGGAAGAGATGGAACTTATTGACATTCGTTGGTGTTTAGCTAATTGCATCCGCAGTGCTCAGAGGTATATGGAGATTACTGGGAAGGAGTCAATAGGTGGTCTTTCAAAAAAGCTGGGATTCGATAAATCCAAAGTGACCTGCTTCAGATGTAAACAAAAAGGTCATTGCAAAAGAGAATGCAGAAACTTTGAAGTTGACGAAACTGAAAAACCTTTCAATGATGATTATTACCGAAAGGCGATTTACCACCGTAGCAAAGAAGAGCCAAAGATGATTGAAAATAATCCCAAAGAGAAGTCAAGAGCATGTGCTGTAATCCATGATGATGAAGGATATGATTGGAGTCAGATTCTTCCAGAAGAAGATTGTGTTGATAATCGAAGTACAGCTCATGGCAAACTACTATTTCAAAGAGCAGACATTATGTTTTTGTTGCTGAAATCAAAGAGAAAACCAGAGAAAAGATTCTGAATGAAAAAACATACAGAGAAAGAAACATTGCTGGAAACAAAATTGATGAAATGCAAGAAGAATATGAAAATGTTGTAAGCAATAAAAGATGGGACAAGAAGCGAGAATGCTATGTCAACAGAAATGATGAACCTGTTGTTCCCAAGAAGGACATAATTTTTGATGATGTTCTTTTAGTAATTCCTCGATCTGTCGAATACTATACAAATGTTGGAAAAGACAAAACTTATGTGAAAAGGCTGGAAAAACTCATAAGAGAGGTCATGACATCAAGTTTGAGGAAGATGGATGAAGAAAGAATGGAGAAAAATGTTGAGTGTATGGTAGAAGAGTTGAAGAAGGTTGCTGAGAAAGTTAAAGTCAAAGCTGTGAAAGTTGAGGATGTGAAGATAAAAGTGAAAGAGAAGGTAAAAGAAAAAGTTGTTGAAAAAGAAGCTGTTATTGAAGAACAACAAGTTGAAGAAGTTGGAAAGTTCGGTTGAAGTAAAGTGTGATGCTGGTGCTGGTAATGAGAAAAAGAAAGATGATGATCAAACTCAGACAGATGCTGATCAAACAGAAGTTGCAGGAAACACTGAGGTGCCAATCACTGAGGTAAATTTTGATTCTAAGATCTTAAACCAAAATGTTGAAAAGTGCAAGAAATGCATGGAAACATGTAGTGCTTGTACAGAAAAAGACGAAAAATTCAGAACAAGAGATCTAGAATTTTCTAAAATCGAAGAAGTTTTCAAAAATAAATACAAAGATATGTTTGAAAATGAAAAAGTTTTGAAAGATAATGATGAAAAACTCTCAGAAAAATGTAAAAAATTAGAAAAAGAAAATGAAGTTTTGAAAGAAAATGTTTTGAAAAAGACAGAAGAATGTGATCAAAAAGAAAATGTTTTTCAAGAAATGAAAAAGGAGTACGATTCAATAAAATTGGCTTATCACATTACTAAAAAGTCATATGAAGACGTGAAAAGTCAAATGAAACTTGTTCAATCACGACTAAGATATTGTTCTGAAACAACTGATACGTTTAAGCGACAGCATGAAATAAAGCAACAAGTTGTAAATTCTTACATTGAGGATGTTGCAAAGCTAAAACGTCAGATTGCTGATTTAGAACAGGATAACAACAAGTTAAAAAGTTATCATGCATCATCATATGTCCTTGAAAGAATTTTCAACATAAAACCGGATGGTAAAGATTCTGAGCAAAACAAAAAGGGCATTGGCTCAGAGTTTCATCAAGTTCCTCCACCGGAAAAGTTTGCATTTTATGATGATGAAAAGGTCGAAAAAGCTTTCAACATGGTAGATCAATTGCCAGATAACATTGACGTAACCTATTCCAAATTTGATGATTCTAGTGATTCAGAGATGGTAGGTAAGGTCGATGAAAGTGTGTTGAAAGAAGAGTCGGTTGATACAGGTAAATCTGAATCACAGGATGAAAATGAAGGTAGTTTTCATGAAGAATATCCGAAAAATTCAAAATCTGAGAAAAATTTGAATGAAGATTCAAAGAATTGGTTTATACCATGATTGGATCGGATAAATTATTCTTAGATGTTGTATTCCCGATTCAGAATGTGATTGCAGAAAAGATTGACAAAGTTTTCAAAATGGTTGAGATTGAAAAGTCTGAAATTCCAAAGTTTGTTGGAAAAGATCACAAAACTTCTTATAATAAACCTAGTTTCAAGAAGAAAAACATGAAGGCTGGTTTGGGTTATAAAAAGAAACAAAATTGGAAGAAAAATGAAATGCCAAATTATCAGGCAAAGATGAATTTTGTTCAAGGAACAAGTTCCGAAGAAGAGAAAGAACTCCAATTTAGACGACAGTCTAATGAAGAGTTCTATGCTCAAAAGAAAAAGCAACAACCACAGGTCAAAGATGTGTCCAAAAGAACATGTTTTAAATGTGATCAAACAGGACATCTTGCTCGCAAGTGTCCAAATCTGAAACCTGTTGATGTTGAGTCGAAAAAGAAATATGAGGATGAGAAACAAAGGTCAACCAGATTTGATTCGAAACAAACTTGGAGGTACAATACAAACAAGTTTGCTTCAAATCAAACTTGGAAATCAAATCCAAATAGATTCGATTCTAGACAGACCTGGAATTCTCACACACTTAGATTAAGAACAACACAGAGTTGGAGAACAAATATCGATGCAACAAAACCCCAACAGTTTTGGAAATCAAATGTAGTTCAAAATCAAAATGTTCAAAAAGAATCACATTTTTACAAAAAAAGGTACTCCTAAAGGTCAAACATGGAGTGTTAAGAAACAAATCACTTCGGCAAATGAAGAAAGATGAGGTTAAAATTGACAAAGTCTTTGTACAAAATGAAAAAGATTTTCCGAAGTTGAATGAAGCATATTGTGTTGAAATGCCTAAGGTTAAACAGACCTGGGCTACATTGTTCAAATAATTGAGTAATTGTATATGTGCAGGTGCTTCCGAAGAAATCTGAATGTCAACAAGAAGAGTGTTGGAGTAGCCTGGCACGGGAAGAGGAGGCAGCTGAACCCTGTGTTGGTTGAAACAGGGAGTTTGTTTGTTTTCTGTATATAAATAAACAATATTTCAAAAATCCTAAAATTGAAAATTTTAAAAACCAAAAATATGTTTTTATTTTGTAAAAAAAAATTTGAAAAATCAAAAATATGTTTGTTTTTAAATTTGTCAAATATTCAAAAATTCAAAAATATGTTGATTGAATATGCCGAAACCCTCACGGCGGAACAAACATGATTAATTTCACAAGATTGAAAAACGGTTTTCAAACTGTAAAAATCAATGTGTTGTAAATCATGGGGGTACGTTATACTTTTTGCAAGACAGAGCACGAAAAGCAGAAAATGGTTGGCGAGACAAAGCTATCAGTGTCGGGTTGTCAAATTTTTTTAAATGATTTTGCATTTAAGGGGGAGTAAGGAATTTTGAAAATACAAAAACATTAGAAAATTTGAAAAAGCCAAAAACATGAGAAAATGAAAAAGAGTTTTTGTGTGAAAAGAGGAAATGATAGTACATCAGTAGACAATCACAGTACGCTAAGGAAATGGAATGTTTAAATGTGATAAACGGTCTCACTATTGATGTGCCAGTAGGTTTTTACACGCTTAGAAGATTGTTTTCGAGATATAAGCCTAAATATAAAATACTTGCTTATCTTGTGGGGAACATCTCTCGGATATATAGGTAACCCCTGAAATCTTGTTTGAAGGGCTTTCTATTTCTGACATACTAGGTCTTTGTGCGTGGTGATATCTGGGGTATTATACCTGGACTTCTGATTTTGCGGGAGCAATAGCCTAGTCCTCGTATAATACTTTGCATTGCTTTAATCATAAAGCCTACTCTCAGCATAAAAAATGATGAAACATTGAAAAATGCTAATCATGTGTTGTTGAAGAAAAGATCTCCAAACGGGACACACCTAAAGTCGAGCCATCATCTCTTTGTCTGAACGGAAGTTCTAACCTGAGCTCTCATGGTTTCGCATTACCCGTTTACAGATATCATTAGTGTACATTCACCTGTAAGACTGAATATAGAAGTCTGGATATGGGAGTATTCTCTGAGGTGGGACACGCGAATAAGTTTAAGTTCTTAAAACACTAATCTCGTATCTCGAATCAATTGAACTTTGTGTGAAAATTAAGTGGATCAGTATATTGGCAATCTAAGTGAATTGTTTAGAACTTAAAGTGTTTAAAGCTCAACGGTGCTAGGAATTTGTCATAAACTAATATGATCCTCTGACACGAACTCAAACAAAAATATTATCTGTAAATATGTTTGTAAATATTTCTTTACTACTTTATATTTCAGAAAAATACAAAAAGATTTTTGATTCTGCTTTATTTTCGACAACCGATGTTTGAGTGCCGAGTTTCAAAGTCTAAGTATGCTAATCGTGTTTCTAAAAATAAACAAGTTCATTAATTTGAAACCTGAAATTTTTAAATCAAAAATCAAAAACAGTTTGTGATTATCTCCAAGGTCATTAAGTTGGACTTGGATGATTAACTATGAGGGATTTGGATGCTCATATTGTTTAATTTTTTTTTTTTTTTTAAAAAGGAGCCTGTTTTAGATGTTGGATTCTTAAATTCTACTATATCAATAAAGATTGTTGATAGGGGAAGTGTTTTAGAAAGTTGAATAGAGCCAGATTACAATTTCTGGAAAATTAAACGTTCAAAATGTTGTTACTTATAAATGATTAAGTGTTGCAGATATGATTCCAGATTACGATCCCGATAGCTGAGTCTAAGGGGGAGTCTGAAGACGAGCTCGATGAAAGGGGGAGCTTGTAACCGGAAATCCAGGTGTCGATCCCAAAAGCATGGAAGCTTAACGAAAGGGGGAGCCTGAAGAAAATGATTTTGATAGATTAAAGCAGATAAAGATTGATGGATGCTTACAATGTTAGACAGTTTGGAAAGAGTGAGAAGATAGATAAAGACTGTAGATTATCGAAGACTCAATGCCAAAGACTTCGTCAACATCCAAGGGGGAGTCTGTTAGTGCATATGTCTGTGGACTTCGTCTTGTATCGAGTCTTGTAATCAGATAGGATAAACCAATGCTCGATAGGCTAGAAATTAGGTTTGTGTGTGTGACAACTATTTCGCACGAAATGACCAAAGACCATTTCGCACGAAATGGAGAAATCCATTTCGTACGAAATGAACTAATGTCATTTCGCACGAAATACCCATGCCTATATATATCAGAGCATAGGTTGTCATATGTAACGATTGGAATTTGGTAGCGAAGCTCTGCCAAATTGTCTCCAGGTGCTGTAATACTATCAGATCAATAACAAGAGACATTTAAAGTGAATCAAGCTGTAATCAAGTCCGTTTCATCGAATTCCGCCTTTGATTCGGATCAAAACTCTTCTGAACGACTCATTTAGGTCGCACAACGATCCTACAATACGCTTCCGTCCTTCGTCATACGAAAATCATCAGGCCTCCCTATTCAAACTTCGCCAAACAACCACTGTTACTGACTACCAAACCGAGTTCGAACGCATCAGTAATCGTGTCACGGGACTCTCTCGGGAAGCGTTGCGAAATTGCTACATATCAGGTCTTCGGCAAGACATTCAAAATGAGTTAGCTATTTTGAGACCACAAACCCTACAGGAGGCTTGTGCCTTATCCAGAACAGTTGAAGATAAGCTAGGCCCAGTTTCAAAACCTAATCCAATTTCCTTTTCTAAAACCAATACCAGCCCATGGACCCCACCCAATTACTCGCCCCCCCAATACTACAAAACCTACCCATGCAAACCCTAATCAACCCAACCACCATTACTGCCGATGCCTCCTAAACTATCTTCTTCTTTGCCAGTCACAAGACTCTCACTGAAAGCAATCGCTCAACGACGAAAGGACAGACTCTGCTTTAAATGCCCGAAGCGTTATTTTCCGGGTCACAATGCTCACCGCTACAATTTCTCATAATTGTGGATAATGAAGATGCCGATCCTGAGCCAGTACCTACGATGACTGATAACGCGAAACCAGACGAGTCCCCTCAACCAAAACTAATGTCCCTCTCCGACACTGCTTTTTTTGGTATTTCCTCTAGCCAAACATTACGTGTTACGGGATATATTTCAGGCAAACCGGTTCAGATTCTGGTAGACAGTGGTAGCACGCATAGTATCATTTAACCTCGGATCGCTTCTCAATTGTAGTTGTTAACCAAACCAATTGTCCCTTTTTCGGTGATGGTTGGCAACGGTCAGTTCATACAGTGTACGGGCAACTGTCCGGACGTTCAGTTTCACGTAAAGAAAACTCAGTTCTAGATTCCCTTTTTTATTCTACCAGTTGAAGGAGCCGATGTTTTTCTCGGTATTTCATGGCTTAGCACTTTGGGTCACCTCACGGCTGACTTCTCGATCCCGGAAATTTCGTTCATTAAAGATGGCAAACCATGTACCTTGACCGGGGAACCTCTAAATCAACAAGTGACACCAAGCTCTCTTACCACTCTACTCAAACATAAATCCATTGCATCATTGCATACCATGCATATTCACCATGCCATTAATCCAGTCAATGATAAGCCCATTCCAACCCATACTGACCCTACTATTAACAAATTACTACAAGACTTCGAACAACTTTTTCTGCCTACCCATACTTTGCCCCCAACCCGAACCCATGACCACCACATACCACTCTCCAATGATTCCACTATTGTTAATGTGAAACCATACAGGTATCCCCACTTCCAAAAAAAGATCATGACTAATTTGATCCAAGAAATGTTGCAAGATGGAATTATACAACCCAACCACAGCCCGTTTTCCTCACCGGTCCTCTTAGTAAAAAAGAAAGATGGATCGTGGCGTTTTTGTGTTGATTATCGAGCACTTAATGCGGTTACCGTTCGTGATCGTTTCCATATACCAACATTAGACGAGCTATTAGATGAGCTGCATGAAGCGACCATCTTCTCCAAGATCGATTTACGGTCAGGTTACCACCAGATTCGGGTTGCACCTTCAGATGTCCACAAAACAGCATTTCGAACGTCCGATGGCCATTACAAATTTCTCGTTATGCCATTTGGCCTAACAAAACAGCATTTCGAACGTCTGGTTCGTCTTGGTTTTTTTCGATGACATACTCGTCTACAGCAGATCCAAAGAACAACATTATGAGCATTTAAAGTTTGTCTTTCAAAAGTTGCTATCCAACATCTTTCAAGCCAAACCTTCTAAATGCGTTTTTGCTGTGTATGAAGTCTCTTTTTTAGGTCACCGAATTTCGAACAAAGGTGTCGATCCGGAACAAGAAAAGATTGAAGCGATTCAAAAGTGGCCACAACCGTTTTCTTTTACAACTCTACGAGCATTTCTCGGTCTCACCGGGTATTACCGTCGCTTTGTCCAACATTATGCTCATTGTAGGATCGATTTCGACCTAAACGAGTCATTCGGAAGAGCTCAACTCCGTTTCAGAGGCGGAAACAAAGAAACAGACGTGTACACAGCTAGAATCACACATTAAACCTCTTGTATATTGATTTTACAGCGTTTGCATTTACAAGGAACACCGGTAATACCTCGGTATCAGATCTGAACAACGTTACAAATGAAATGAATGACTAGCGTATTTATACTACTTCGGGTTCGCTCCAATGACAAAAAAACCAAATAAGCGATCCTCACAATTAACCGTATAAGCGAACCGACATGTTTCCATAAAAGCGATCCATCATGTTGACCATAAAGGCGAACCTCTTCATTGACCATCAAGCCACCTCTTCATTGATTTGTCTTTAAGTGAACCTTCATGATTGAACCATCATCCAAAGCTCTTCATTGGACCCTCATATGGTGATACCTCATTGGACCCTTTAATGGTCCAATCAAACCAAACGGCTACTATACACTTTCAATTTAAACATGTCTTTGTCGTTTACTGAATTGAAATGTGAAGATATGATGATCCAATATATGATGATGACACAAGTATGATGTCATCATCAAACATGATGACATCATGTTTGATCCAAAACCGCAACGAACCCGAGACTCGATATTAAGACGAAGTCGACAGATGACTGCACCAACAGACTCCCCCTCAGATGTTGACGAGTCTTAAGTGTCAAGTCTTCAACGACTTCAGTCTTTCTCACAGTGTAAGCATCCTCAAATCTTTCTCTTCTCTTTTCATCATCAACAACAGACTCTCCACGCACAATCTCTACTCAGATGTCTTTAGACTCCCCCTTTCGAAATGTTGGGATCGCTGTCTGGCATGTTGAATTCACAAAGTCTTCAGGTATCGGAACCTGGTTCTCTATCACTTAAAAACCTGCACATCCTCTACCCAAAAATAAATTTTCTGATGATAACATGTAAAGATCTAATGAGTCACTCGCAGAAATTATACAAACAAAGATAATGTTACAATGTTAATCTTTGATAAACCACTTGAAGATATATCATTTTAATTTTCAAAACAACACACTCTCCCAAACCATCTGTTCATCATGTTTAGCACTCGGAATTTTGAAAATTAGCTCTCCAACATCAGTTGTCGAAAATCTTTTTTGTATTTTTCAAAAAATTTATGCTAAAACACACTAAAAATCTTTTTGGATTTTTGACATAAGAGAAATAAAATGCAATAAGAAATATTTACAAACATTATTTTTGTGAGTTTGTGTAAAAGGATCATATCAGCTTATGAGACAAATCACCAACACCGTTAAGCTTCATTTCATTTTAAGTTCTAAACAATTTACCTAGATTGTCAGTATACTGGTCCACTTAAATTTTCACACAAAGCTCAACTGACCAGAGATACGATATTAATATTTTAAGCACTTAAACTTATCCGTGTATCCCACTACTTGAATATACTCCCGTATCCAGATCCCAATATTCAGTCTTACAGGTGAGTATACCACAGCTGATATCTGTAAGGGGTTAGGTGCGAAACCGTGAGAGCTCAGGTCAGAACTTCCGTTCAGCAGAGAGATGACGGCTCGACTTTTGGTGGGTCCCCTTTAGAGGATCTTTTTTACAACAGCAATGACTATCAATTTTATTGTTTCATCGATTTGTTGAGGGCGGCGCTTTTTCAAGCATTTGCAGAAAGTGTTATCCGGGGACTAGGTCAGTATTTCCATACAGCAGAAGTCCCGGGATAATACCCCAGATATCACTGAGCATAAAGACCTAGTATCTCAGAATAAGGGACCTTTCAAACAAGATTTTAGGGGTTACCTATATATCCAAGTTTGTGTTAACCCACAGAACAAGCAAGTTTGAAATTTAGGTTTATATCTCGTCACAGTTTATTAAATGTGCAAAAATCTACTGACACATCCACAGTAAGATTGTTTAACACTTTTAAACTTTCCAAATCTTTAACATGTTGTGATAGTCCACTGATGTACTATCATTTCCTATTTTTCTCAACAAACTCATTTTTGGATTTTATCATGTTTTTGTCTTTTTCAAATTTTCTAATGTTTTTGGATTTTCTGAAATTTTCTACTCCCCCTAAAATGCAAACACATTAACGAAAATTGAAAACAAACTGTACAGAAACATGACAACCGATATCAAATCGCATCAATTCGCCATTCACTTTGGGATAAACAATCAGAACTCCCCTTATCAACAAACTATTTTCTCATTTAGATTTCAAAACACTTAAGTTTGTTTTAATCAAAATGATTTTTCCGAAAAATAAGTTTGGTTGATTTTACCACTTGTAAGTATATCAATACTAAGTTCGGGGATGTGGTTCATCATCTTGTCTCAATCACTTGTAGGAAAATGCAAGTACAAATTAATGTCCTTGATTTACCATATGCACAAGTTATTGCACAATCAATTCTTCTAACCACTTGTAAACAAACACAAACAAACCTTTTTACCGTTTGCATGACTGACATTACCGTAGTAAATTCCTCAAGAAAAATGCTGATACCTGCTCCTCGCTTACCAACCTGGAAGCTCCGGCATAGTCCTTTATCCTGTAAAATTTTGACAATTTTAAACATTTTCAAATCATCGTAATTAAACATGAAAGATGCCGATTCCTGATCCACGATATAAACTTGGGATCTCCGGCAAGTCCTGTGTTTTACTCAAACATAATGTCCACCCAAGCCTCACCAGCCTTGGGTGACTTTGGAACACATCTGTCCCACCAACATTTTGATTTATAAAATTCTTTAGCACCAATATGTTTGACTTTCCCGTTGAAAGCCTTTTCAACATCAAATTCTCCTTTATCAGCGAAGAATTGATTTGAAATTTCAACCTTTCCAACTTTCTTCATCAAATTTTCTTTTGACAATTTCGGAAAATTCTCATCGTTCAACACTGGAACGGAATTCACAATCTTTTTATCAGCCAATGACTCCTCTGATTTTATGGAATCAGATTCATTGTCAGAACTCCTTTCAGACTTTACAACCCATTTTTGTTTACTCAAATCGACTTGTCTTTTGTAAAAACGTTTTGAAGTTTCACCAACTTCCAAAGTCGATTTATCAACACATTTCTTTCTCATATCAGAGTTAGAAGACACTCCCTGTTTTGAATAAATGGACTCTTGGCAGTTCCAAGCAATGTGTCCAACCTTTTGACACTTGAAACAGGTTCTTCTATCAACTCTCGAAGCAAACTTCCTCACATTCTTCTTTACTTCAGCAAGAAACTCTTGATTCGACTGCTTCCAGAACGGTTTCTTCTGTTCATCCTCTGAACTTCCTCCTGAAACAAATTTTGTTTTTGGTTTATAAGTTTTCTGATTTTTATAATTTTCTGAAGAATTAAAACCAAGACCTTTCTTTTTGAGATTACCATTATGGTTTGGTTTCAATCTCTGTTGAACTCTTGAAGTGTACTTTTTAGGTTTTTCAGTAAGATTTACATCTTTTATTTCAGAAATATTAATTTCTGTTAATTTGAAAACTTGTTTTATCATTTCAGTTTTGACACTTCTTATTGGAAATTCCTCATCACAATATAATTTGTCTGAATCATTCAATGTATATGCTACTTTGATTGATTCGTCATTCAAATTAGATTTTGATAACAGGAATTCTTTATTGTAAACCCTCTTAACCGGCGAACTCGGACTTTTCTCAGACGAACTCGAACTATCCAACTTAGACTCCGACTTTGACTCTTCATCCATATCCAACACCTGATCGACAACCTTTTTAACTAACTCGGACTCATGATCAGTGTCAGACGCTGTGAATGTAACATCAATATTGTCTGGTAATTCATCAGTGATTTCAGACTTTAATTTGATGTTTAGAGCCTTGTCTACTTGTTCCTCGTTTGGTTTCCTGGGGGAATAACTCTCAAAGATAGGAGGCGGACATCTGTTGTACTTGACACTTGGTTTCTTACCAGTATCCTCTTCTTTTCCTTTCTTCTTGAAAGCTTCAAGACCTGCGACAGTAGGATAAACCCGATCAATCAGATAATCACAAGTAGTATAACTCAAAAGTAATCGGTTGATCCTTTCACTCTCAATTCTCTCAAGTTCCAACTCCTTCTTCAAGTTAGCACAATCTTCGATATAGTCATTGATGACGCTTTGCTTTGTCATTAAAGTTGCACTCATCTTGTCATTTGCTTTTTCAAATTCTGCATTTGCTCTTTTTAAACTGTCAACTGTCCTGTTTAGTACATCGTATGACTCTTTAACATACTTCACATCAGACAGTAAATCTTCCTTCAATCTCTCTAACTCACCAAACTTTTTATCTTTTTCTTCACAAACTTTGCAAGCTTCTGAACACTTCTCACAAGGCTTAGTAACTTCAACCACCTTTTCAACTATCTTTTCGACTTCGACAGTCTTTTCAACTTCCACAAGTTTCTCGACTTCTACAATCTTTTCTATTTCGACAATCTTTTCAACAATTTTCTCAACTTCCACGAGTTTCTCGACTTCAACAATTTTCTCAACCACTTTCTCTATTTCAACAATCTTTTCTGGTACATTCTCAGCAGTTGCTTCATCTTTTGTTTCTACAGCTTCAGTCTTTGCCTTTTTATCAGCGAGTAGCTTTGCTGCTTCTAGCTCTCTCTGCAATCGAGCAATCTTCTTCTGATTCAGCATCTCAACTTTATCTGCATAGAAAAAATTAAAACTGCCAGGATCAATGTTTTTCTACATTTGTTAAGATACTCTTCCTCATCATCCGTATCAACATCACTTCCAAGATCTGGAAATATTGGAATCCTTTTCTGACAATTCTCATTTTGATCCAGAATCCTGGTAACAAGTGCAATTTCAGATTTAGTTCCACTAGGTATATACTTGGTCCAGCTAAATCCCTGTGCTACAACCTCATCACTCTGATCTATTATCCCATAATAAGCTTTCCTATTGGCTTCTTCAATCATTCTCCCATGAGCAGTTTGCGGTTCCTTTTGTTGAGGTTTTTTATCGATTTGATGAAAGATCGATTTCTGATAATAATTGCTCTTTTCTTGACTACCAGTTGACTCTTGGTTCTTACATTCCCATTTAAAGTGACCTTTTCCTTTACATCGGAAACAGGTAACCTTCGACTTGTCAAAACCAAGTGGAGAAGTAGCCATTCCTCAAAACTCGTCTCTGCCTGTAATCTGTTAAAATTTTTCAGCTCTCCTACATGCACTGGCCAAGCACCACTTCACATCCATCAACTCAAGCTCTTCTGCATCAATTTGGTCGTAGTCTTCTTTTGTGAGCATCGGATTGCCAATTTTACCTGCAATCAAACTTTCATACGATTCTAACATAGCGACAAGACATGCCATGTGTTGCTTTGCCACTTCAGGAGAAAGACTTTGTCCATTCTGGATGTTCAGTGTCACATTGCATTGCAAATTTGTAGAATTTTGCTTTTGAGGACTAGGTGTGTTGATGTTAGGATCAAAGCTTGAGAATGATGAAGTAGATCCACCACTTTGAGTTGTAGTACTTGCATTTGGACTTGCAGAACCATCAGCACTGAATGCGGTACTAATCTTTGGACTTTGACTGGGAGTGGTCTCAAACTTGTTCCCTCGATAGTACAGACTGACGTCTTGCTTTGCATTTGGATTTGTCATGATAGCTGTCTTTTGAATATCCAGCTCCTGCTCTTCGATTTTCTGAATAAACTGAGCCAAATTCATACTCTCGGATTTTCTCATCAGTTTCACAACCATCAAATAAGTTCCCCACTTGTGCTGTGGTAACGCCTCAGCTAGTTTATCAACCCACTCATCGTCCTCTTTCTTTATATCCAACCTACCCATTTCCAATACCAAATGACAATACCTATCAATGGTTTGTTTCGTAGTTTCATGATCGAAAGCGGTAAACATGTCAAATGATTTCTTCAATAATGCCTTCTTGTTCTTGATCATATCAGCACTTCCTCTGAATTTTTGAATCAAAGCTTCCTAGATGGATCTAGCAGTTTCGTTATATTGAAGTAAGACAAAGATGTCTTCTTTAACTGCTTGCTGAAGGATGCTGATCATCATCTTCTCACTTGTGTATTTCAATTTGTCAGCTTCTGTAAAATCATTGAAACCTTTTTCCAAGCCACGTTCATTCTTTGGTTTCTTATAATCTTTCAGTAAAGAACACCATGCTTCAAATCTGTAAGCTTGAACCCAGTTCTCGAATCGGTTCTTCCAACCCTGAAAATCTTCAATATACATGAGTTTCGGAGGTTTTTGATGAGTGCCCGTCTCATTCTCATTATACAACGCTTCAGCAGGAGTTACAGGGGCAACGGGTGTCGCAAACGCATTGTAGAACTCTTCAGCCATGTTTTAAAACGCAGATAATGCTTCGGGAAATACCTGATAACACACAAACAAAAACACAATCAGTTTAAAGATTTATCAATTAATGGAAATGAACTGGTACTCGAACTGATGAATTTTCTGTGCGGACTGAAAGTTGACACACTGAGCGGACTGAAAATTGACACACTGTGCGGACAGCTTTGACCTTTTCAATGACCTGGCAAAATCACACGACCTGGAACGAAATCGAACTCAAACAACCTGAACTGGAATCAAATCTCAAGTGAACCAGAAATCACCCTTACAATACTTCACAAATTCTAAACCAGTTTCAAAATTCCAAAAAAACTTGTTATGTTTAGAACTTGGGCCGAAACCATGACTTGGTGAGAATATATGAGTCTTTTAAACTATTTGAACTTTTAAACCCACAAATCACAAAAATCACCTTTAAACTGATATAAAATTGAGCCGTCCTTATACACTAACAAAAAATCAAAGAAGTATCACGTTAATCTTTAGATTTTGCTTGCATAAAAATCCTAAATGTTGACTTTGTTTTAAATGTTGATAGGGCCAACAATAAACTAACTGATATACGATTGGGCCATTGACAGATAATGGGGCGGTGTAATTCTTTATATGGGTTGGGCTTCACAATTAATCGATAACAATGATTTTACCAACAAACTGAATTCACGTGCAAACCATTAGACGGCTATATATTTTTTTTAACATCCGATTGGGTCTTTGAAGGTTAATGGGCGGTGCAAAAGTCTGTTGATTGGGCCGTTTAAAAGATAATGGGGCGGCAACTGTTAATTCCGATTAGGCCACTGGTATGGTCCTATCTCATGGACTGAACACCTTTCAATTCAAATCAATTTCACCCCGATTATTTCATTTGACCGTCCATAAAAATATAATATCACATGAATCTGATTCAATTTTTTAATGCAAATTTATTTGTCACATGTAATCCTGACACATCATATAAATTGATAACCTTTTTCAAACGGTTCACACACCTCGAAGAATTTTTTTAAACGGTGATGTGATAATTTTTTAATTTTCTTCAAAAAGCGAACCTACTTAGTCTTATAAGCGGACCACAAATTGCACTAAAAGCGGACCTACTAATAAACAACTAAGAGCGAACCACAAAGGTACAATGAGCGGATCTATATGATGTTCGAAAAAGCGGACCAAGCATGTAATTTTGAGCGAACCTGGCAGAAAAATGTCCTAAAAAGCGAACCAAAACAATTTTTTTTGAGCGAACCTCGGTGACGTCAGCAAAGAACGAACCGAGTGCGAGCGAAAGACTAAATTGAACCAGAAATAAGTCGATTTTAATTCTTAAAATCTCAAAGTTTTGTTAATTCATGATTCCGCACACACTGTGTAAATTTGAAGCGATTCTGACCGTAAAAAGTTCCGTTTTTTCGAAAAAGAAAGGTGTAGAAGCAGAAAAAGTGATGAAAACGAGCTGTATATGCGAGATCTCCTCCTCCTTGGCTCTGATACCAATTGTAGGATCGATTTCGACCTAAACGAGTCGTTCGGAAGAGCTCAACTCCGTTTCAGAGGCGGAAACAAAGAAACGGACGTGTACACAGCTAGAATCACACTTTAAACATCTTGTATATTGATTTTACAGCGTTTGCATTTACAAGGAACACCGGCAATACCTCGGTATCAGATCTGAACAACGTTACAAATGAAATGAATGACTATCCTATTTATACTACTTCGGGTTCGCTCCAATGACAAAAAAAACAAATAAGCGATCCTCACAATTAACCGTATAAGCGAACCGACATGTTTCCATAAAAGCGATCCATCATGTTGACCATAAAGGCGAACCTCTTCATTGACCATCAAGCCACCTCTTCATTGATTTGTCTTTAAGTGAACCTTCATGATTGAACCATCATCCAAAGCTCTTCATTGGACCCTCATATGGTGATACCTCATTGGACCCTTTAATGGTCCAATCAAACCAAACGGCTACTATACACTTCCAATTTAAACATGTCTTTGTCGTTTACTGAATTGAAAATGTGAAGATATGATGATCCAATATATGATGATGACACAAGTATGATGTCATCATCAAACATGATGACATCATGTTTGATCCAAAACCGCAACAAACCCGAGACTCGATATTAAGACGAAGTCGACAGATGACTACACCAACACTCATATTGCAGCTCCTTTAACGGACATTCTCAAGCAAAAAGAATTCAATTGGAGTGATCAAGCCAAAACAGCTTTCAAAGAACTGAAGTCAAGTATGGAAAAGTTAATTACTTTGACTCTCCCAAATTTCTCTCAAACCTTTGAAGTAACAACAAATGCATCCGGTTTCGCCATAGGCGGTGTACTATCACAGCACAGCAAGCCCATTTCATTCTTTAGTAAAAAGTTGTGCCCAACAATGCAAGAACAATAAACTTATGTGAAGGAACTGTTCGCAATCACGGAGTCGGTAAAAAAGTTCCGCCAATACCTTCTTCGTCTCCGTTTTATCATCTACACCGACCACCACAGTTTGAAGCATCTATTAACACAAACAATTCAAACACCAGAGCAACAAAAATGGGTTACCAAACTGTTGGGGTACGACTTCGAAGTCCGTTATAAACCGGGTAAAGAAAATCAAGTAGCCGATGCCTTAATCCAGGTCGATCACCTGACGATCATGTCCATTTCACATCCGACTGCCGTCTGGTTATCGCAGATTAGAGGCTACTTTCAGAATCATGAAATAGGTCAGCAGTTGATGAAAGCGATTACTGAAGATCCATCTTCATTTACTCATCATGCAATAAGGGATGGATTGGTATACGTACATGGTAAAATTCTTGTCCCACCTATTCCGACAGTTTGTGAAAACCTTCTTCAAGAATTCCACTCCTCACCATTAGGAGGCCATGGTGGAGTTACAGCCACGGTTAAGAGGCTCACTTTGACTTTTTCATGGTTGGGTATAAAGAAAGATGTTGCATCCTTGGTTCGGTCATGTCAAGTTTGTCAAGCAACCAAATCGCCAACACACAAACCATATGGATTGTTGCAGCCCTTGCCAACCCCGGAAGCTCCTTGGGAGGATATATCAATGGACTTCATCACGAACCTGCCACCTTCAAATGGGAAGACGGTCATTTGGGTTGTCGTTGATCGCCTATCAAAGTTCGCGAATTTTGTAGCCCTATCTCCCAACTACACTGCACTCTCTTTGGCTGCCACGTTTATGTGCGAAATCTATCGTCTGCATGGTCTACCTAAGACCATTGTGTCGGACCGCGTCCCTTTGTTCATCAGCCGTTTTTGGACAGAACTTTTCAAGCAGATTGGTACTAAACAGTTGCATTCTAGTGCCTACTACCCACAAACCGACGGCCAAACAGAGGTCGTGAACCCATGCCTTGAATCGTACTTAAGAGCTTTCGTGATGGACGAACCTTCAAAGTGGCACAGGTACTTGTATTTGGATGAGTACTCCTAAAACACCAATTATCATTCCTCCATAAAGATATCTCCATTTAAGGCTGTGTACGGACGAGAAGCGACAACTATCCACGATTATCATCCGGGAACAAACAAGGTCGCCTCAATAGACTCATCTTTTATTGAACATCAGCGGCTAATCTCTTCCTTGCAAAAATCAATTAAAGAAGCAAAAGCAAGAATGATTACTCAAGCGAACAAACACCGCCTTGAAAAAGAATTTAACGTCAACGATATGGTGTTTTTGAAGCTTCAAAAGTACAGGCAACACTCCATAAGAGCACTCCAATCACAGAAATTATCTCGTCGGTTCTATGGTCCTTACATGTAGGATCGATTTGACAATCAAGTGAGTCAATTAAAGTCAATACACCACTGTTTGAGTGGCGGAAACAAACAAACAGTGTTGAAACAGAGAGAATTGAGTAGAAAACAGAAGAATATCACTTTAACACACGTTTCTCATTAATATATTACTTGAAAATCCGGCAGCAGTTCGGTATACAACTTTGGAATCCGTGCCAAATGAGAAACGTACTAGTCTATATATAAGCTTCTGATTTCGCTTGAAATGACACATGTCATTTCAAGCGGAATCACATTTAATTTTGATTTCCCCTGAAATGACCATGTGTCATTTCAAGCGGAATTACATTAATTCTGATTTCACTTGAAATGACCATGTGTTATTTCAAGCGGAATCACATTAATTCTGATTTCCCTTGAAATGACCATGTGTCATTTCAAGCGGAATTACATCAAAATAACATAAATTTACATTTAGACCCCTATACAAGCTACCGACATGACCTAAGACGAAGTTAACAGACATATGCACCAATAGTCTCCCCCTTGGATGTTGACGGAGTATTTAGTACGAGACTTTAGTACGTCAAAACTTCAGTCTTAATCAGTCTACTCTCTCTTTCTCTTCAATCGCCATCATCATCTATTCTTCAGACTCTGAGTCTGGCTCTTTCACTCTTCATACTCCCCTTTGCTACCAGACTCCCCCTAAATTTGTTCCGGGATCGCAATCTGATATAGCACTCTCTATCTTCTCAGCATTAGCAGCTTTCACAGATTCAGGACCATCTCCTGGCTCTCCGTAGCAATAACATCAAGAATCTGGCTTTTACGTCTACAGACTCCCCCTTTAGACAAACTGAGATCGCAATCTGGAATCCACTAGCTGCATACCTGCACATACTTTAACCAACAGAAAGATTTGACTTTATGCTTATCACTTGTATTTAAAATGATTAAATTGGTTTCAAATTAATGAGCCATTTAGTCATTTCAAAAAACAATTTATATGTCCAACAAACTCTCCCAATCCTGTTGTTCATCATGTTTAGCACTTGGAATTTTGAATATCAGCTTTTCAACATCAGTTGTCGAAAATAAGATGATATGCAAATCTTTTTGTTTTTTCAAAATTTTATGCTAAAACACATTCTTTTGGATTTTTGATTTTAATGAAAAACAGTAAAGAAATATTTACAGACAATAATTTTTTTTGTGAGTTTGTGTAAGAGGATCATATCAGTTTATGGGACACCTGACTAGCACCGTTAAGCTTTAACCATTTTAAGTTTTAAACGATTCACATAGATTGACGACATTGTTGTCCTCCTAAACTCAATCTAAAAACTTTCGAAATGCTTACCGATACGTTAAGATATATTAATTTTGCACTAAATTCTTATGGACCCCACGATCTCAGCATATCCCCTCATCATGTAATACACTAACTCAAGTAATGCCTTTAAACTTTCATCAATTGTGATTTGTGCAAAAACAAAGCAGAATGTTTAAACATTAACAATTAGGTCGATACTTCCGTATACGCAGAGAAAGTCCAATGTTTAAACAAAATAAGAAAATAAAACAAGTTGAAATTGTTTAGGCTTTTGGAATTTTGAATATCAGCTTTTCAACATCAGTTGTCGAAAATAAGATGAAATGCAAATCTTTTTGTTTTTTCAAAATTTTATGCTAAAACACATTCTTTTGGATTTTTGATTTTAAAGAAAAACAGTAAAGAAATATTTACAGACAATAATTTTTTTTGTGAGTTTGTGTAAGAGGATCATATCAGTTTATGAGACACCTCACTAGCACCGTTAAGCTTTAATCATTTTAAGTTTTAAACGATTCACATAGATTGACGATATTGTTGTCCTCCTAAACTCAATCTAAAAACTTTCGAATTGCTTACCGATACGTTAAGATATATTAATTTTGCACTAAATTCTTTTGGACCCCACGATCTCAGCATATCCCCTCATCATGTAATACACTAACTCAAGTAATGCCTTTAAACTTTCATCAATTGTGATTTGTGCAAAAACAAAGTAGAATGTTCAAACATTAACAATCAGGTCGATACTTTCGTATACGCAGAGAAAGTCAAATGTTTAAACAAAATAAGAAAATAAAACAAGTTGAAATTGTTTAGGCTTTAACCACCAGGTCAATACTCATGTATACGCAAAGGTGATCCAAAGCTTAAACGAAACACCAAAGAAAATAAAGCAGAATGTTTAGGCAATAACATCCAGTTCGATACTCACGTATACGCAGAGGATGTCCAATGCTTAAACAAAATAAAGAAATAAAACAAGTTTAAATCTTTGCAAAATGAAATGCACAATCACAGTGACTTTTTCAGCAAGTTGTGAAAGTTCACAAACTGACCGGTTTTTATGCTTTTTTAGCATTCAGCGATTACTGAGTAGGCACACAATCAAGAAGGACAAAACTAAGTACTATGCTTTCAATCATGTTTCCCACTAGAACTAGGCTTTTTCATTTAAGTTTGTATCATTTTCGCAAATCTACTAGTCTAGCTGAGCCTATCGTCACATCTTTAGTGAGACCGTTTATCACATTTTACATTTCATTTCTTTAGCATGCTGTGATAGTCCACTGATTTACTATCATTTCCTCTTGTCTCAACAAAACTCATATTTGATTTTTTTCACTGTTTTGAATTTTTCAAGTTTTCTAATTTTTTTTAAAATTTTTCTCCCCCTAAAATCAAAATTATATTTCAAATTTTGATTTTCTGGGAAAATTTGAAAAATGAAGCAGTAAACTATACAAACAAAATGACAAACTGATGAGAATTGCCTCAATTCGCCATCCACTTGGCTTAAACAGTCAGAATTCCCCCTGACAACAAACTATTTTCCCATTATGATTTCAAAACACTTAAGTTTGTTTTAATCAAAATGGTTTTTTCTGAAAATTAGTCTTGTCTGCCATTTCACAAACATGGGGATTAATTCATCACACTGTTTTCAACCACTTGTAGGTTTATCACAAAAACCATTTTCCAATAATCATACCATTTGTAAGATAGTTAAATCAAGTACAACTTAATGTCCTTGATTAACCACTTGTAAGTCGAAATATCACAGTTAACAAACTATGAATTTCTCAGGAAAGATGCCGATTCCTACTCCCCAATTACCAACCTGGGAGTTCCGGCAAGTCAGGTTTTTCATTTAAACAGTTTCACCCAAGCCTGACGGTCCTTGGGTGCTTTTGAAATTCCTTTTGACAATGATGGAAAATTTTCATCATTCATTGTCAAACCGGAATCACCACTTTTTACCTCAACCAATGGCTCCTCTGGTTTTGACAAACCAGATTCATTACTTGAACATGGCTCATTTGACTTTGATGAGTCAAGATCATTGCCAACAACCGGCTCTTTTATTTCAGAAGAAACAAATTCATCACCAGGAACTTTTCCTTTCTTCACACTCCATTCTATCCTCGGATTTGCATCTGATGAATTCGTTTTGCTTGATTTGTCATTATTTGGAGAGCAAGACGATTTATTAGAACTCTTCTCTGATTTTCTTGTTGTATCCGAGGACAAAATCCTTTCAAGGTACTCTCGTGCTTTCTTCCTTTTCTTTCTCAGTCTGTCTTTTTGCCCTTGTGAAAGCTTCACCTTCTGTTCTTTCACTTTCTGTTCTGAAACTTTCAGTTCCTTGGGCTTTTCTTTGACTTTGACTGATTCCATCATCCTTTTCTGAGATGCAGCCCTCGATCTTTCATTTGATCTCATTGGGCAATCTCTGACAATATGTCCTTTGATTTGGCAGTTATAGCATCTCCTCATCTCAAACCACTGATTCTGGCAGTTAACAGCAATGTGTTCTTGAACACCACAAGTGTAGCACACTCTGTTATCGTAACATTCACCACTTGCACACCAAACGCTCAGATCATAACATTGTCTGGCTTTGTGGTAATCATCACTCCTCCTGAAAGCTGGATTTATCTTTGAAGCACTATGGTCAACCCTGCACCACATATTACCAACTTTTTGTGAGTTTTGATTTTTCAATTTTTGTGGTTTTTTATCTTGATTGGATGATTGAACCGATGAGCTTTTATTCTTATTTTGAACATTTTTTGAACTTTTAACTTTTTGTCTCTGTTCTACTTTCTTCTTCAAGGGTTTTTGCGTAGAGCATTCACCCTTTTCAGTTGATTGCGAAACAGTTTCTTGAAATTTTTTCTTTTAATTTCAAAAATATTTTCTTTTTCTCATTTTTCTCATTTTCATCATCAGTTTTCTCATCACAATCTTCAATTTTGACTTTGTCAAAATTTGTGACATTGTCACTTATTGGAATAGAATTGATTGGTTTTGGACATAATTGATAAATCATTGCTGAAGTGGTCACAAAACCTTTCAATTTCTTTTCAAGATCATCAATTTTGTTTCTGGCATTCTCAACTTCTTTTTGAAGTTGAAAAATCTTCTCAAGATGAAGATTGATTGCCTTTTCATTCACAATTTTATTCTCTTCAAGAACAGATTTTTCATTTTCAAAAACTCTTATTTGATCTTGAAATTTTGTTTTAGATTTTTGTTTTCCAATTTTATCCACAAATCTTTGTTTTCTGAAGATTTTATCTTACCTTCAAAAACTTTTTCATTTTCTTTCAAAATTTTGATTTCTAAAGTCAAACTCTCCGTCTCTTTTAAGAGTTTGACATTATCCGCTTTAGATTTGTCACAGTTTAAGCATTTCTCGGACATCATTCCAGCTTCAGCTTTCTTCTCAGTCTTGATAGCTGAAATTTCTTTAACCTGCTCCTCTACCTCTTGAACAATTTCCTTAGATTTGAATTTTACTTCATCAGTTGCTGCTTTACTCTTCTCTCTTGAATCAGACTTCAATTTTCTAATCTTTTGGAACTCAAGTTCTTGAGCTTGAATCTTCTCGATGAACGAGCTCAAATTGAAAATATAATATTCACCGCTCTTCTTCCAAGCTAACAAATACGTTCCCCACACATCATTTTGTAAAGCATTCGCCAACTTGTCAATCCACATCTCATCCATTTTGTTAATGTTCAAATTTCTCATCTCTATATGCAACTTAGCATACCTCTCGATCAATTCTTTTGTAGACTCTCCCTTGATACCCTTAAAATTATCAAACTTGTTCTGTGCAACATAAAACTCAGAATCCATGTTTCGGTATTAATAGATTCACAAAGAAAGATTTTCAAACGATACGAAAATTCACACAATCTAAGATCAGTTCTATCACTTTATCAAACAACTGAATCAAATGAATATCTGGTTGGATGGCAAAAATCAGACGACAGCGGATCGAGTGTGGATTCGCTCGGGCGAGTATCCGATGCTTGACAAAACACTTTAAACACAGACAAACAAAACTGATTAGGATCAGGTGGCAACTCGTTCGGACTGCCACTCGATTTGATGCACTTTAAACTTGAACAAAACAATATCCTTTAAATCAGTTTGTGATCTGATGAATGAGTTAAACAAAATCAACTTTCTGACCCACCACTTGACTAATAGTACTACACAACAAAAACAAATCACATGCAATCCTAGTTTCAAAAACACTTGATTAAATCACAAATGAATATGCAACTTGATTGAACCTAGATGATCACATGGGCTGATACATTCAATATGTTCACATGGTCCGACAAACTAAGTTCATTATGTGATTGAGCTTCTACTTGATATTAAACAATTACTCAACAAATTGATTGGACCAAGAATGTGTAGTGGGCTGACAACTTAGTTTTTACATGCAAACTTATATCAACACATGGGCCGAAAACCCACTAAGCCGATAACATTGTTTGATTGAACCTTTAAACTTTGAACAGACAAATGCAAAGTCTGATGAATTGTATTTCAATTGGACCTTTCAAATTTAATCACATGCAAACTTTTAACACTCGTTGATTGAACCGATACTTTGAACAAAGATATTAATCACATGGGTCTTCACATGCACATTTTAAAAACTCAAATCAAATGCTGATTGGACCGGAATACCACTAAGCCGACAACTGTTTCTCATGCATTTCTCAATTAATGACTGATTGACTTTGTTCACGATATTAAATGTTTCACATGCAAAATATACATAACACACGATTAGGCCGCTATTGATATGATCAAATCACATGGACTTATGCAGTCAACATTCAAAAATCATTGGACCGTTCAACTGTTTTTTTTAATTCATTGGGCCTCACACTGAGTCTAATCACATGCAAACTTGATTTCGAACAATTGATTGGAACTATCAAATGATATCACGTGACCTGATAATATTTCACACGAAATTAGACAACTTCACATGCTCTGATGATTCACTTAATATTTCAGACAAAGTTGACTAAATGACCGATCAACCCTGATGCAACCTGACACAAATCACATGATCTCTTTTCCCAATTACTGACAACCTCGTAAAATGTTTCACAATTTTCAAACTTCATTGTTTCACAACTCAAGCGGAATCAGAAGTATTTTCAAGCGGAATACCATAATTTAAACGGAATCAGGTATAATTCAAGCGATATCAGTTATTTCGCTTGAAATAACCTCAAATTTTTCAAGCGGAATAAAAAACTCGTTCAAGCGAAATCAGATTTTTAGTTCATTTTTAGCAGATTTAGGCCGAAGTTTAATCTGATTCTCTCAAGGGTTTGTTAAAACACTGTTTTACACACAATACTAAACTCAGTCCATTTTGTTCATTTAAACGTCCAGAAATCCAAAAAATGTAGAAAAAATGCTCTGAATCAGGTGTATTGGCTCATAACTGGCTCTGATACCAATTGTATGATCGATTTAACGATCAAGTGAGTCAATTAAAGTCAATACACCACTGTTTGAGTGGCGGAAACAAACAAACAGTGTTGAAACAGAGAGAATTGAGTAGAAAACAGAAGAATATCACTTTAACACTTGTTTCTCATTAATACTTCACTAGAAAATCCGGCAGCAGTTCGGTATACAACTTTGGAATCCGTGCCAAATGAGAAACATACTAGCCTATATATAAGCTTCTGATTTCGCTTGAAATGACACATGTCATTTCAAGCGGAATCACATTTAATTCTGATTTCCCTTGAAATGACCATGTGTCATTTCAAGCGGAATCACACTAATTCTGATTTCCCTTGAAATGACCATGTCATTTCAAGCGGAATCACATTAATTCTGATTTCCCTTGAAATGACCATGTGTCACTTCAAGCGGAATCACATTAATTCTGATTTCCCTTGAAATGACCATGTGTCATTTCAAGCGGAATCACATCAAAATAACATAAATTTACATTGAGACCCCTATACAAGCTACCGACATGACCTAAGATGAAGTCAACAGACATATGCACCAACATTACAAAATAATTGAGCGCATTGGCAACGTAGCTTATCGACTACTTTTACCCGAAGGCTCCAAATTACATCCGGTATTTCACGTTTCCTTGCTGAAACAAAGTGTTAGTGACTCAAGTGAGCAAAAGGGCAAATTGGATGAGTTCGATATCAGTGATGCCAGCTGGGTCAACAACAGCTTTTGATTAAATGGGCTAACTTACCAATTGAGGAAGCCACATGGGAAGACCTTGACTTAATTAAACAAAAGTTCCCACAGTTCAACATTGAGGACAATGTTCTATTTGAGGAGAGGGAAGTTGATACGATCCAGCCCATTAACTCAAGCCCATTGGATGTATTGATATGCATAGGCCTAAGAGGCAGGTGGGGGTCCCTAAGAGATTGTTGGACTAAGTCATACGGCTCCTGATTCCATGCGCATATCCAGCCATGTTCACCATGATTTCCATTTTTAATTCTGCATGCATTTAGTAGTCTCCATAACTTGCATAATTTTAGTTTCTATTCATCCATGTTCTCCTTGGTTTTAGTTGTTCTTCTCATGCATTTTATGTATTTAAGGTTTGAAGTTTTAATAAAAAGATATTAGAAAATTGCCCCAAGGCTTGTCTCTTCCCTTCTAATTTTTCTCGGAGTCTGATCCACTTACGGATTGCTATCACCAAACGCCCAACCAACTGGTCTACAGCTACTTTTTATGCATAGTTTGGATTATTAATTCATTTGAAACTCGCTTCAGTTCGTCTTCTTTGTTAAACAGAACCGAACAAGAACGACATACGTAACTGTTTTGATATAACTCATGGACTGAATGATAAAAAATGTTATAACAGCAGAAGATTGCATGAGTAACAAATGGAATAAGAATCGTATACCAAAAACGAATCGAGTCGCATTCCGACGTGAAACTCCGGCGAAAGTACGTTACTCCGGCGGCACCTCGTAACTCCGGCTAGGTTCAACAGTTTTCGGTGAGTTGTTTATCGAAACAGAAGAAGGTGGGAGGGTGGTGTCGAGATGTGTGAAGGTTTCGGTTTATATAGTTGTTCACAAATCTCGCAAGTTTGGAAATGATTGGAGGTTGATTTGTATGAAAGTTACAATATAAGTCTAGATGCATGATTGCTATAAAGATGGAAACGCGAAATGCGAATCAATCATCGAGAAGTTTGCGAGATCAGAAAAAGGAAACAAACAGGCTGTCCCAGTGGCCTACGATTTGATTTCGTCTTAGCTGTACTCTTTTAAATTTCTAATGAATTTAAAAACGCCATGAACACCAAGAAATTTACCTTGATAATGTATATAAACTGTTGAAATCTACAAAAACGCCTAATGAATTTGGGAAACGCCATGGAGGAAGATAACTTATAATTATGAAATGATTTTATTCAATTTGGGGGGCGCACATATAACGCCAAAATGTTTACTATGCTCCTGATCTAAAAAAACAACAAAAACGCCATGTATTTGTTAAACGCCAGAAAATGGAGAGATGTTGTGAGACGCGTTTAAAAAAAGAATATAAAAGGACAAAAAAGCCCCTCCGCCCTTCACTATGTCGCATGCCACGTGTTAGGCCAGGATCCGGTCTCACCGTTCTCACACCTTAGTGCGTTTTCTCCTAATCCCGTACCTATATATATATATATATATATATATATATATATATATATATATATATATATATATATATATATATATATACTCTTACATCCGCCGTAACGACGATCGACCAACGATGATCGACCTATTTCAGTTATCCAGGAGGTGTAGGTTAATTGTGTTTTATGTGGGTTGGGTTTGTAGAGAAAGAGAAAAAAAAAGTTAATATATTGTGTTCTACTTTGACAACAAAAAAGAGATTGAGAGGTGTGTGGTGTACATGTGAAATGAGTATGTGAAAGGGTGTGAGTATGTGTTAGGTTTTCATGAAAAGGGTGAGAACAACACATGTTTTGCTGCTGAGAAGGCTACCATCGTTAAATAATCCATTCCAAAAACACTATTCATAACATTTGTGAATTAATAGACTGAGAGGTGTATGTAGTAAGTGTGAAATGTGTGTGTAAGATGGTGCAAGTGTGTGTAGGGTTGCCATGAAAAGGGTGAGGACAACACCTATTTTACTGCTGAGAAGGCCATCACTGTTACATAATCCATTTAAATGCAAACAACAACACACTTAACTAATCATATGGTAACACCATTAAAAACATTATTCATAACGTTTGTGAATTAATAGATTGATTTATAACGTTTGTGAATTAACAGATTGAGAGGTGTGCGTGTGAAATGTGTTTGTGAGAGGGTGTGAGTGTGTGTAGGGTTGTCATGAAAAAGGGTGAGGACATCACATATTTTGCTGCTGAGGAGGCCACCACCGTTACATAATTCATTTAGATGCAAACAACACCACACTCAACCAATCATATGGCAACACCAACAAAAACACTATTGATAACGTTTGTGAATTAATAGATTAATTAATAATTAATAATGAATAATTAATACATAATAATTAATTAATAGATTGATAATTATATAGGTATAACACTTGTTTGTAAAATGGTACTAGGTTTTTCCCCGCCGCGCGTTGCGCGGGGAATTCCGTCATGAACCGAAAGCCAAACACAAAGACCCCAATTAAACACCCGAAAAAAGACATACCAAAGAAGATAACTTAGATACGACATTTGTAAACGCGAATGAAACATACCAAAGCCTCATTCAATGTCTTTTTCTCTTCAGTGTGACAATGCTCATGCTGAAAATCAGGCCCAGCCACAACTACAAAACATCCCAAACATGCATTAGCCTGTAAGGCTTGAATCAGTCCAAACCTTAAACAGAAAATTAACAGTGAAACAATGAAGAAATGGAACAAAATTACAAAGTTACAGACAACTTATGAGCCTAAAATACTACAAGAAATAGATTAAAGGACAACCAAATTAATCTTAAAAAAAGTGGACTTACTGAGTGTGGAATAGGCTTGGCGGCTTGGGTTGGGTAGATCCATGATCCTGACGTTATCTGAACAATCCCTAGCAACTTAAAAGACAAAACGAAAAAGAATAAAACACAGGTTACAACATCTTATACAAGCATGTTTTAAATGATGCAATTACCTAATATTTGCTTGTGTCAAAGTTTTCTTGAAACTTGCAGAAAGCCAATCTACTATTCTCTACATAAATATATAAAATACAAATGGATTTATAATAATTAGAATAATGATAATAGTAAATAAACACTCATATTGGCTCAAAAAAATACTAACCATGTCAAAATGGTAACAGTCTACCCAATTTGACCCAAACAAAGATGAGACCAATACATAAATCATACTTAAAACAAAGGCTATATGTGAGGCTCAGATCTGGACAAGTTGAACTTTATCATCACAGCCTTTTATTATTACACATATAAAAGAACGACTTAATTGTGCCAATAGAGATTTTCCTGTATAATTTGACCACAAAAAACGATTCAATGAGGCTCAGATCCATGAATAACTGAACAAAAAATGATGAGCCTGCCATATGGCTGCAAATTTAACTGTTGTAACACGAAAGATTTAATGTTCCTTTCACATAAACAACCTGATTGCCCCGCCAAGAAAGGCTATAACAAATTTGTTCCAGATAAACTTAACCTGATCATCATAGCCATTTTACCTAAACCATATAAAGTTTTAAAAATCCGACACTTGAAGAAATCCTCGATAATCATAGAAAATTGAAGATTATAACAATTTGTTTCCATGAGTAAGAAAACAGGGGGTATTTAGCAATAATCGGGATGCACAGTCGTCACATATGGCGGCATCGATCATCAACAAATTCAACTTCATTATCACAGGCCACAACCACTCCCGTAACCATAACATCATCAAGAAGACATAACTGCAACCTAGGGTTCGATAAAAACTAAAACCATTCGACAAGGGCACCACCGCCACCTAGGGTACCGTAATCGAACCCGGTAACGATGGCTGATGATAGGGTTTCATCACCACTTACGGCAAGGGCACCACCGCCACCTAGGGTTCCGTAATCGAACCCGGCAACGATGGATGATGATAGCAAAAAGGAAGATATAACTTAAATCTGAAGAAGAGACAGAGACAACTAACCGTTGAATCGAAGAATGGTTCCGTCATCAGACAGTATCTCTGTGAACGGGATGAAAGCTTTAGCAACCGCCACTTACGGCAAGGGCACCACCGCCACCTAGGGTTCCATAATCGAACCCGGCGACGATGGCCGATGATAAGTGGCTAAGAAAGGAGTTATCCATCACTCCGGTGGTGGGAGTTACAAGAGGGAGAGAGGAAGAGACTTGGTGTGTGGCTGAACCTGAGAGATAGGGTTTCTTCAAGAGATGCAGAGAAGAAATGTAGGAGGTGTCGGCTAAAGTTTCACCAAAGAAAATGAGGGTTCACTATTCATTAGGTTTGTCACGTTGCTCAGAGAAAGAGAAGTGTCGTAGGTTACTATTCATAAGCTTTCTTTTTTAGTATATAGGATAATGTCATAGAAATAGAAATTATGATAACGTTAAAATGGATTTTAAACAATGACTGAAGCTTAATTTTAATTAAGATAAACGTGAAATAGTGACTACTGAATGTAAGACCCGTCTACATATGATGTGTTGGTGCACTACATCTGTTGATTTCGTCTTTATAGATTAGGGCGCGTTTTACGAGAAAACTGGAGAGTATATGTGTTTTAGAGAGTAGGTCCGCTTATATGTACATGTCCGTATGTGGGAACCTACCTGGTCCGCTTATGTGTACATGTCCGTATGTGGGAACCTACCTGGTCCGCTTATATATACATGTCCGTATGTGGGAACCTACCTGGTCCGCTTATGTGTACATGCCCATATGTGGGAACCTACCAACACTATAAATACCACATGAGCGAACTCGTTTATAACTTTCTAGAATTCCATGCTGAAGTGCTGTCGGTGTGAAAAACGAGCTGTAAACATTGTCAAATCAATAAAATCAGTAGATTAAGTGAATTGCAAGCTGTCTCTAACTCTGTTTCTTGTTATTCCGCACCTGAAACGTTGTTGGACGCCTCTGAACGACTCATTCGGGTCAGATCACGATCCTACAAGTGGTATCAGAGCTTCAGGAGGAGGAGTTCTATAGAGATTTGCTGGATTTCATCTAAAATTCTCACTTCTACACCTTCTTTCTTCATCAGAACGAGATATAACGGTCGGAATCCGGTCAAAATTTCACAGGTTGTAGGTAATTGATCATAGTTAAACATTTGAAAATTTGACACTGAAATTTGGACTAAAATGGGTCAAATTAGTCTCCGAATAGGTTCCGCTTTTTCGAACAAGTAGTAGGTCCGCTCCAAATTACATTAAGGTCCGCTCCAAATAACAATCAAGTCCGCTCCAAATTGCAAGTCCGCTCCAAATTACATTAAGGTCCGCTCCAAATAACAATCAAGTCCGCTCCAAATTGCATTAAGGTCCGCTCCAAAGACGTAGGTCCGTTCATCTGGTCAATCTGGTCCGCTTTTAGTGACAAATTTCAATAGATCCGCTTTTCTGACAAGTTCAAGTCCGCTCATTAAGTCAAAACAGGTTCCGCTTTTAAGGTCAACAAAATCATAGTTTCGCTCGGTAAAAGGATAAAAGGTCCAATTAAAATCGATTTAATAACCTGATTGATTCTGTATGTCAGCTATCATGTGTTAATTGCATGTGCATTTATCAATTGAACATGAGTCTTTGTCGGCCACATTATAAAAAGATATCAGTCAATCATATATAGTGGATTTGTGGTCCAATGGTTGTTAAGTGATGTCAGTTAGTGGATTGGGTGTTTAAAAAAAAATAAAAAGGGTATCGGTTGTGGTTTAAGTTTGTCAGCCAAAGAGAACACTTGTAGTTGTCACAAGACAGTTAAACGGTCCAATCATAGTTGTGTTAAGTTGTTAGTTCATGATAAATTTTTGATGATATATGAATTTTTGTCGGCCACGATCAAGGTTTGGTTCAATTATCTAATATTTTTGGAACGGTTTGCATGTAAAGGATAAGGTTGTCGGACACGTTTAATAATCATACAAATTGAAGTGTACCAATTGTCGGCGCAATCAGAACATATTTTTAACTAATAAAGTTGTCGGCACATGTTTTCAAATTGAAGTAGTGTATGTGAATTAATTCGGCAGCCCACTACATGTAATCGGCCCAATGAGATACGATGTTTTCAAATAGATGTTGTCAGTTAAATAGATGTTGGTCAAATGAGATTTAAGTGATATTAAATTGGTTCGAGATATTCAAGATATTAAATCGAGGTATTCACGTGATTTTTGTTGTCTACAAAGAGAATCGGTCCAATAGTAGTCGGCTAGATAAAGTGTTTGGTGCAATTGTATATTGTGATATTATTTCAAGCCCATGTGATATTCTTTATCGGCCCAATAATTCTCATTTCTATTATTTTGTTAAAGGTCAAATTAGTTTGTTTCAGTTTGCATGTGGGTTTGAAATACAATACAATTCAAAGGACCAAATCTCATGGTTTGATCATTCAAAGGTCCAGTTCACTTGAACTTTGAACCAGGTCGGTTGGAAGTCAGACAAGTTGTTTGGAAGTCCAAGTCGTGTTTTTGTGAACCAGGTCGTTTGAAAGTCCATCAGTTTGCACGTAGTGAGTCTGTTCGTTTGAAATTGATCCGAGTCATAGCAGTTCTCACGGTTTGCCAATTTAAACCTCAGTTCACATAGAATATTCACCAGTTCGATTACAAGTCTTATTTTGTTAATTGACAAGTTTTTAAACTGATTGTGTTTTGTTTGTTTGTGTACGTCAGGTGATACAGGTGTGAAACATGGATACCGAGTTCTACAACGCATTTGCAACACCGTCTAGTCCAGCTGAAATTGTTCAAGCTATGAATTTAGAAAATGAGACGGGAACCACCCAGAAACCCCCGAAATTGATGAGTATAGAAGAATACTACGGGTGGAAAGATCGATTCGAGAACCGGGTTCAGGCAAAGCATCTTAGGTCATGGGAATGCATACTGAAGAAATACATGTTGCCTCGAACAGATTTGCAGGTTCTTAAAGAGTTATCTGAGTTCACGGATCAGGAAAGGGTTATGTACAAAGCAGAGAAAATGATGATCAGTCTGCTGCAACAAGCAATCAAAGAGGATATATTCATTCTGCTACAGCATGACAAAACTGCAAAGTCAATTTGGGATGCACTTAAAGTCAAATTCGAGGGTACCGAGAATATGATAAAGAGCAAAAAGGCACTACTAAAGAAAGAGTTTGATCTGTTCAGCAGCTTACCGGGAGAGGATATAAAGAAGCTGATTGAACGTTACTGTCACCTTGTACGATCAATGTCGATGTTGAGTATTACTAAAGATCGTGAAGACTGGGTAGATAAACTTGCTGATGCGTTACCACAGAAGGAGTGGGGAACATATCTGATGATTCTGAAAAACACGGGTGTTTATGATGGGTTAACGATTTCTCAGTTTATCGAAAAGATCGAGAGTCAGGATTTGGAACAGCAAAAGATCGTGAGGATGAATAGTCCGAGTGGTCAACAGGATGTGAAGATGTACTATAAAGGTAGTATTCCAGTTCCTGAAGCTGAGAGAAGTCCGAAAATTCAAACTGCGTTCAGTGCTGGGGATTCATCAGAAAAGGCTGATCAGGGTTCTGGCAAAAGCAGCAGTGGATTCTCATCGTTTCCGAGTGTTAATCCTAAAGAGTCAAATTCAAGTTTTCAGTCACAAAGCACAAAAACGGGAAATGGATATGTGATTCAGTGTAACATCGCGCTAAATCTTCCAGAAGGCCAAAGTTTTTCAGAAGACACTGCTAAAGACCACATGGCTCTACTTGGTTCTGTATTGTTATCTTATGAGGGTCTAGTAGCTGGTCGGATCGGAAATCCCATGCTCACCAAAGAGGATTACGACCAAATAGATGCCGAAGAGATGGAATTAATGGATATCAAATGGTGTCTTGCAAGTGTTCTTCGACGCGCTGAAAAATTCAAAACAATCACCGGGAGAAATGACTTTCTTGATGCTCATGTATCTACTTTAGGTTTTGATAAATCTAAAGTTACTTGTTTTCGATGCAGGGAGAAAGGCCATTTCAAACGGGAATGCAAGAATAGAGAAGCTAGCGGTGCTCAGAATCCATTTGGTAAAGATGATTACTACCGGAAAGCCATTTATCAGCAGGTTGGTCAATCACAAGATTCACAGACGGCTCATGGTAGAAAGATTGAAGATTCTAAGAGAGCGTGTTTGGTAAACTTCAACTGGAGCAACTACATATCTCCTGATAGCAAAGCGTGTATAGTTGATCAAGATGATGAAAGACTGCCTGAAGGATTCAGCTGGGATATGTTCGTTGATGAAAAGGGAGAATACAAAGCCTTCATCGCCAAGATTGTCAGAGAGCCAGACATGTTTGCTACCTAGATGAAGTCTATTAGAGTGAATGTGAAGAATGAGGATGAAAAGTCTGTTACTTCTGATGAACTTTCAGATAGTGTTGATGAAAGTGTACAGAGTTCAAATGAGAATGTAGAAAATAGTGTTAACTTAGAAAAGGAAGTTGTATTTGATCAAACACCGTCAGATTCTTGTTTATCAGATGATGATTCAGAAAAATCTGTACAGTTTGATCAGTCTCCAGTTGATAGTAGCAGTGATGATGAGGAAGAAAAACATATCAATATTGCAAAATCTCATCTTTCTCCTGAAAGTTTTTATTTCTATTTTGCAGATCGCTTGGAGAAACTGAAGGAGAAAAGAGCTGCTAAAGAACAACAAAAGAAATCTGAAGATGATGTTCAAAATGTTGAAAGTATTGCTGAGAAGATTACTGAAGTTGAGAAAGTAATTGAAGCTGAGAAGGTGAAAGAAGAAGAAAAGGTGATTGAAGTTGTGAAAACAATCGAGGTTGAGAAGATTGTTGAAGTTGTCAAGCCTTGCACAAAGTGTTTGGAAGCTTGCAAGGAATGTGCAGCAAAAGACGACATTATTGCTGAGTATGAGAAGAAGAAGGAGCAGTTACTGTTCAATCTCAACTATGTAAAAGAATCATATGATGTCTTGAACAAAACAGTAACTGGTCTCCAAAAGACATACTCAGAGAGAGAACAAGCACTAACGATGATGAATGCAGTCATGATGACAAAGCAGAAAGCTATCAACTTTTACATCGAAGAAAGTGCTAAGTGGAAGCAAGAGTTGGAGACAGAAAAGATCGAGAATGAGAGAATTAGACGTTTGTTACAAAGTTATTCTAGTTCTGATTATCTCATTGATCGTATTTACCCAACTATTGCAGGAATGGAAGCTTTTCAAGACGAGAAGCCAAAGAAGAAGAAAGATTGTGGTAAGAAACCGACTGTTAGTTATAACAAGTGTCCGCCTCCAATTTGGGAAGGGTATTCTCCTAGAAAACCAAACGAGGAGCAACTTGAGAAAGCAGTCAATATAAAGCTAAAAACCGACACAACTGACGTTTTACCAGATAACATTGATGTCACATTTACCTCGTCCGATACCGATCATGAGTCTGAGTTAATTAAAAAGGTGGTCGATCAGGTGTTGGATACTGATGAGGAGTCCGAGTCAAAATCTGAGTCTGGAGGGTCAAATTCGTCTGTCAACAGTCAAAATTCGTCGGTTAAACGGTCTTACAGTAAAGAATTTTTATTATCGAAAGCAAATTTGGATGATGAAACATTTGAAGTTGTATACACTTTAAATCAACGAATTTCCAATAAGAAGTGTTCGTTTTGACATGATCAAAAACGTTTTCAAAATGACAGAAATCAATATTTCTGAGATAAAAGATTTAAATCTCACTGAAAAACCTAAAAAGTACACTTCAAGAGTTCAACAACGTCTAAACAAGAAAAAGGGTTACAATTCTGGTTCTGGTTTTCAAAAGAAACCTAACCAAAATCGTAGCTACAAAAAGAAAGGATTAGGCATTGTTCCACCAGAAAACTATAAAAATGATAAAAATTCTAAAACAAAAACAGAATTTGTGTCAGGTGGAAGCTCAGAAGATGAATAGAAGAAACCCTTCTGGAGACAGTCAAATCAAGAGTTTCTTGCTGAAAGAAAGAAGAATGGAACTGAAGTGTTTTATCAAAGAGAGACTCGAACCTGTTACAAGTGCAATGAAGCTGGTCACATTGCATGGAATTGTTCGACAAATGAAAAAACAAAACAGGGAGTTTCTCAAAAATTAAAAGACAAAGTTGTTGATGTTGAACCACCAACCAATAGACTTAAAATTTTTGAAAATTCAAAATATGAGGTTGGTGAGTGTTCGAAGAAGAATTTTTACAAAAAGAAAGAAAAAGACAACCAAGTGTGGGTTGTTAAAAAAATGATGAAAATGTCGGCGATGAATCTGGTTCCACAAAGCCAGAAAAGCCACAGGTTGAGGAGAAAATTTCAGTGAATGATGATAATTTTCCATCACTGAAATTTGAAGAAGTTAAACAGAAAATTGGAAAAGTTGATATTTCAAAACAGTTTTACACTGAGAAAAAATAATTTGATGTCGAGAAAACATTTAATGGAAGTGTAAAGAAAATTTTTGGGAAATTGTTGAATGGGAAAGCAAAGGGGGTTAAAGATTTTTATGCGACTAAAAAGGCAACATATAACCCCACTACGCAAGAGTTGAAAGCCATCAAGTCTGAAAAGACTTGGATGGAAGTTTGTTTCCCATAGAAGTCTTAGGACTTTGTCGGAGATCCCAAGTTTATATCGTGGATCAGGAATCGGCATCATTCTAGTGTTTGAAAAGTTTGTTTGAAAGATTTTGAATAGTGTTTGAATTTTACAGGTTGAAGGACTACGCTGGAGCTTCCAGGTTGGTAATTGAGAAGCAGGAATCGACATCTTTCTGACTAATTTGACAAGTGGTAAAGAGGTTTCTGTAGATGTCTCATTCCTACAGTAAAACCTACAAGTGGTATTATTTGGTTTACTTACAAGTGGTATTTGTTGGTTATACTTTGAAGAGATTATGTTTTCAAGTGATACAGAGGTTTCTGAACTGCAAATAGTAAATCAGGGACATTAAGTTGTACTTGATTTACTATACATATGAGATTGATAAACAAGATGATGAACCATATTCCCATGCTTCACAAGTGGTAAACTTAAAAAGTGGTAAAAACAAACTCATTTTCCGGAAAAATCATTTCGATTAAAACAAACTTAAGTGTTTTGAGATCTAAATGAGAAAATGGTTTGTTGAAAGGGGGAGTTCAGATTGTTTTTGTCGAGTGAATGGCGATTTGATGTGATTCCATGTCAGTTGTCAAGTTTCTGTACAGTTTGTTTTACTTTTTACTTTTCAAGTGGGTCAAAAGTCTAGTAGTTTTCAAATTTCCTTTGAAATGTGTTTGCATTTTAGGGGGAGTAGGGAAATTTCAGAAAATCCAAAAACATTTGAAAATTTGAAAAAGACAAAAACATGATAAAATTCAAAAATGAGTTTTGTTGTGAAAAGAGGAAATGATAGTACATCAGTAGGCTGTCACAACATGCTAAAGAAATGTAAAGATAAAATGTGATAAACAATCTCACTGAGGATGTGCCAGTAAGTTTTTACACACTTAGTAAATTGTGACGAGATATAAACTAAATTTCAAACTTGCTTGTTCTGTGGGTTAACACAAACTTGGATATATAGGTAACCCCTGAAATCTTGTTTGAAAGGTCCCTTATTCTGAGATACTAGGTCTTTATGCTCAGTGACATCTGGGGTATTATCCCGGGACTTCTGCTGTATGAAAGTACTGACCTAGTCCCCGGATAATGCTTTCCGCAAAAGCTTGAAACATAGCTTCGCCCTCAGCATGCTGATGAAACAATAAAATTGATAGTCGTTGCTGTTGAAATAAAAAGATCCTCTAAAGGGGACACACCAAAAGTCGAAGCCGTCATCTCTCTGCGTATACGGAAGTATCGACCTGAGCTCTCACGGCCCTCGCATTTAACCCCTAAACAGATATCAGCTGTGGTATACTCACCTGTAAGACTGAATATTGGGATCTGGATACGAGAGTATATTCAAGTAGTGGGACACACGAAAGTTAGTCTCTAAAACATTAACATCATATCTCGGATCAATTGAACCTTGTGTGAAAATTTAAGTGGACCGATATACTGATAATCTAGGTGAATTGTTTAGAACTGAAAATGAAATCAAGCTTAACGGTGTTGGTGACATGTCTCATAAACTGATATGATCCTCTTACACGAACTCACAAAAATGTGTTTGTAAATATTTCATTTCTACATTCTCGTGCTTTTACAAGTGGTGTCAATTATTTTTTTAGAAAAATCCAAAAAGAGATTTTGTATGTGTTTTAGCATAAACTTTTGAAAAAGACAAAAAGATTTTTGACAACTGATGTAGGAAAGCTGATTTTCAAAATTCCGAGTGCTAAACATGATGACATTGTTGTGAGGGGGAGTGTGCTTTAAATGTCAAAATTTTTTAATCAACAAGTGGTTCATCATAGAGAAAGTAATTTGAGGGAGAGTTGTAGTTGGTGCACTTATTTCTGAGGAAGAGTTAGTGTTGATGCTTTCAAATTGTTATTTTTAGAAAATTTATTTCTGGGTTAAGAATGTGCAGGAATAGCCAGGTTTCGATCTTGGATCTGAAGATAGAGTGCCAGGTCTCGATTCCTGAAGACCTTTGATTGAAGAAAGCCAAGTTTCGATCCTGGAAATCAATCTTGATTCTGTGAAGGCCAGATAACGATCCTGAAGATGTTACTGAAGAACAAAGGAATACCAGTAAATCGAGAGGGGGAGTCTGAAGACAGAGAGAGAGAAAAGCCCAGAGACTGATCAAGACTGAAGATGTGAAGACACAGCATAGTCGTGACTCAATGAACGACTCCATCAACATCTGAGGGGGAGTTTGTTGGTGCACTACATCTGTTGATTTCGTCTTGGATCATGTTATACATTGTATTGTATTGATTAAGGCGTGTTTTACGAGAAAACTGGAGAGTATATGTGTTTTAGAGAGTAGGTCCGCTTATATGTACATGTCCGTATGTGGGAACCTACCTGGTCCGCTTATGTGTACATGTCCGTATGTGGGAACCTACCTGGTCCGCTTATATGTACATGTCCGTATGTGGGAACCTACCCGGTCCGCTTATGTGTACATGTCCATATGTGGGAACCTACCAACACTATAAATACCACATGAGCAAACTCATTTGTAACTTTCTAGAATTCCATGCCGAAGTGCTACCGGTGTGAAGAACGAGCTGTAAACATTGTCAAATCAATAAAATCAGTAGATTAAGTGAATTGCAAGCTGTCTCTACCTCCGTTTCTTGTTATTCCGCACCTGAAACGTTGTTGAACGCCTCTGAACGACTCATTCGGGTCAGATCACGATCCTACATGATGTGTATTTTGTTACAATCTTGCATTTATATATATATATATATATATATATATATATATACATATATATATATATACATATATATATATATATATATATATAGGAAGGTTAACGTACATTACGGCTTAACGTACATTACGTACGACAGGTAATTACGCACGTTTATTTTAAAATCACGCACGTTATAATTTAAAAATCCAAAATTACGCATGTTGAAACACAATAATCACGCATATTGAAAACATTAATCACGCATGTTATAGAACAAATCACGCACATTGTCGTACGTGAAGTACGTTAAGCCGTAATGTACGGTATACTTTTCCTATATATATATATATATATATATATATATATATATATATATATATATATATATATATATATATATATATGGTTCTCATTTTAGCGGTCCCCTATATATATATATATATATATATATATATATATATATATATAAACGCAAGTACCTAATCATCTTATTTACCGAGTTATTTAAAACTTTTATTTGTAATAAATCGTATTCACAAAAGAATAGTTTCCTTCATCTGCATAATCCAAAAGTCGAGATGAGAAAGCATTGGTCCTTGAACTGTGTTCGGTTCGTTGCGCAACTTGATCATCATCCGGTCTCTTTGGTAAGCAACCCAGGTCACAAAAACCATCAAACTTTCAATTATAGGTTGTTTAAAACATGTCTAAACGAACCCATGGATCAAAATTGGATTAAGAAAACAAAACTGCCAGCTTCACACCTCTTCACACCACGCAAGGAGTTTTTTTTGGCTCGCGGGTCCCGAGCATATCTTGTGTGGCGCGGGATGTCTAATCTCATGCGTCGTGGGGCGCGAGGGCCTATTTTTCACAAAATGTTTCATAGCTGGTGCTGGATATTCCCAACCAAACCATATTTCACATAGAATGTCGTAGCTTTGTCAAATCACATCCGATTGATCTCAAACTTGTTTCAATGCACTTGTAAAACATTTACTTACATGTTTTACACATAATTCATAACCCGAATTCATAATTTGTATATTTTGTGCATCCGTTACCTAGTTCACGCATAAGATTATTTGACTCGTTTCAAGATTTGAGCACTAAGCTTAAATCTCACGCATTCTATTTATACCTCCTATTTCCACATTAAGACTTCCATTTATCTATCACCACAACTTTATTTGGGATGGATTGTTATAAGAAAAATCATTATATTCCGGTTTTACCATGTAGGATTGTTTTCAGACCCGAACGAGTCGATCTGAAGAGTTTTTCTCCAAAACAAGAGGCGGAAACAAATGTTTTGGTGCTATCTCAGCCGTATTCACTTTAATCTGTTGTTTTTATTGATATCAAAGCCTTTTACATGCACGACAACACTTCGGTAGCACTTCGTGGCTCACCGGAAGACAACACATACAACTAACTTACTGATTTCGCTCCAAGGACCTATATATAGGCCTAGCTATTCCGCTTGAAACTAACTATACGGTTCAAGCAGAATCACTTCAGAACCATACAAGCGAAATCAGGCTTATAACATGTTCGAGCGGAATCAGGTAACTATGGGGTATTCCGCTTGAAATGACACTGTCTTTTCAAGCGGAATCACTTACAAGTCTATTTCCTTGATTCCCGAGCCCTAAAGTACCTAACTCTAAACAAGACTCGATACAAGACGAAGGTGACAGAAGGATGCACCAACAAACTCCCCCTCGGATGTTGACGGAGTCTCCAGTGTCGAGTCTTCGGTTGTCAAACCTTCAATCTTTATCAGTCTTCGTGCTTTTCTCGATGTATTCTCTATTGTAAGCATCCTTACTCAATCTCTATCATCAACAAACTCCCTCCCTCAAATGTTAAATCTTTAAAATTCATTATCATCAGCAATCTTAGGATTAGAACCTGGCACTTTGTCCTTCAGACTCCCCCTCTCAGTTTGCTGGGATCGTAGTCTGGAAATCACAGATTCAGGATCATTGCCTAGCTCTTATCCTGCACAAATCTCTACCCAACACATAAGTTTCTCAAAGTTTAAATCTTTTAAAAATTTAGAAACCAATTTGCAAGAAACATACAAAAATGATTTATTCTTTGAAAACCATTTGTCAAATACAATCATTTTCACACATTCTTCATCCAAACCTGTTCATCAAGTTTAGCACTTGGAATTTTGAATATCAGCTTTTCAACACCAGTTGTCGTTTATCTTTTTGGATTTTTCAAAAATTTATGCTAAAACACACTAAAATCTTTTTGGATTTTTCAAAAATTTATGCTAAAACACACTAAAATCTTTTTGGATTTTTGAAAAATTTATGCTAACACATTAAAATCTTTTTGGATTTTTGAATGAAAGTAAATGAAGTAAAGACATATTTACAAACAATATTTTTTTCTAAGTTCGTGCAAGAGGATCATATCAGTTTTTGAGACACATTACCAACACCATTAAGTTTGATTTCATTTTACGTTCTAAACAATTCACCTAGATTGTCAGTATATTGGTCCACTTAAATTTTTACACAAATTTCAACTGTTCCGAGATACGAAATTAATGTCTTAAGGACTTAAACTTATTCGCGTGCCCACCACTTGAATATACTCCCATATCCAGATCCCAATATTCAGTCTTACAGGTGAGTATACCTAGATGATATCTGTAAAGGGGTTAAATTACGAGGGCCGTAAGAGCTCAGGTCAATACTTCCGTATACGCAGAGAGATGACGGCTTCGACTTTTGGTGTGTCCCCTTTAGAGGATCTTTTCTTCAACAGCAATGATTATCAATTTTATTGTTTAATCATAATTGCTGAGGGCTGCGCTATTTTTCAAGCATTAGCAGAAAGTATTATACGGGGACTAGGTCAGAATTTCCATTCAGCAGAAGTCCCGGTATAATAGCCCAGATATCACTAAGTATATAGACCTAGTATTTCAGAAAGAGGGACCATTCAAACAAGATTTCGGGGGTTACCCATATATCCAAGAAATGTTCCCCACGAGATAAGCAAGTTTGAATTTAGATTTATATCTCGTCACAATCTACTAAATGTATAAAAACCTACTGACACGTCCGCAGAGAGATTGTTTATCACATTTTTAACTTTACATTTCTTTAGCATGTTGTGATAGTCCACTGATGTACTATCATTTCCTCTTTTATGCAGCAAAAACTCATTTTTAATTTTTCGATGTTTTTGACTTTTTAAATTTTCTAATGTTTTTGGATTTTTTGAAAATTTCTTACTCCCCCTAAAATTCAAAAACATTTAAAGAAATTTTAGAACAAACTGTACAAGAACATGACAACTGATATTGAATCGCTTCAATTCTCCATCCACTTGGCATAAACAATCAGAACTCCCCCTCACAACAAACTATTTTCCCATTATGATTTCAAAACACTTAAGTTTGTTTTAATTAAAATGGTTTTTCTGGAAAATAAGCTTGTTTGTCAACCACTTGTAGGTTTGGGGTCACTTCATCACTTTGTTTACCAAAAATTTTGAATAAATAGTCAAATCAAGTTCAACCTAATGACCTTGATTAACCACTTGCAAGATCAACGATCAAACATTTTCAACCAATTACCATTTGTTGGTTGAATTCTCAAGGTGCCGATTCCTACTCCACACTTACCAACCTGGGAGTTCCGGCAATCCACACTTCTCAATTTTAAATTTCAAACATTTTAGAATGATGTCGATTCATGCTCCGCGATTACCAACTTGGGAGCTTCGGCAAGTCAGGTTTCTATTCAACGAAGAATATATCCACCCAAGCCTGACCAGCCGGTGTAACCTTTTCAGCCTCATTTCGGGTTTCCTTTTTCTTCTTTGAATGATAAAACTCCTTTTCCAAAAATATTTTTTCACTGCAGGGTTGGGTGTAACCTTTGATTGTAACCTTTTAGCCTTCCCCTCAATCATTTTTCCAAAAATATTTTTCACTGCAGGGTTAAAGGCTTTTTCAATATCCAATTCTTTCTTTTTAGGAAAGAATTGGTTTGAAATTTCAACTTTTCCAATTTTAGATTTCAAGTTTTTAGCATTCAGTGGTGGAAAATTCACATCATCCACTGGTGGAACTTTCTTCTCATCTTTTACAACAACCTGCGGCTCCTCTGATTTTATGGAATCAGATTCATCACCAGAACTGTCTCTTGATTTCTTAACAACCCATTGTTGGTTGTTAAGTTTCTCCTTCTTTTTGAAAACATTTTTCGAACACTCACCAACTTCATAAATTGAATTTTCAAAAACTTTAAGTTTGTTCGTTGGTGGTTCGACTTTCTCAACAATCTTTTTCTTTCAGTTTTTCAGAAACTTCCTGTTTTGGTTTGAATGTTTTTGGACAATTTCTAGCAATATGACCAGCAGTTTTGCAATGAAAACAGGTTCTCGTTTCTATCTTCTTCTGAGTAACACTCTTCTTCAATTCCTCTTGCTTCTTGGCAAGGAATTCTTGATTTGTCTGCTTCCTGAAAGCTTGTTCTTTTTTAGCTTCTGAAGACTTGCCTGAAACAAACACAGTTTTTGGTTTATAAACTTTTTCATTTTTATGATTTTTTGGTTTATTAAATCCAAGACCTTTCTTTTTGACATTACCATTATGGTTTGGTTTCTTTTGGAAACTATAACCACAATTGTAACCCATTTTCTTGTTAATTCTTTGTTGGTCTCTTGAAGTGTATTGTTTAGGTTTTCCAGAAAGATTTAAATTTTTTATTTCAGAAATATTAATTTCTGTGATTTTGAAAACCTTGTTAATCATTTCAATTCTAACACTTCTTATTGGAAAAATCTCATCAGAATATAATTTGTCGGAATCTTTCAAAGTATATGCTACATTGACCGGTTCATCATTCAAATTAGATTTTGATAGCAAAAATTCTTTATCATAAATCCGTTTATCATTTTTGATTGTTGTGTTGGACTCAGACTTTGACTTGGATTTAGACTCCGGTTTTGACTCTTCAATGTCATCTTTATCCAACACCTGATCGACCACACTTTTTATCAATTCGGACTCATGATCAGTGTCGGACGATGTGTACGTGACATCAATATTTTCCGGCAAGTTATCTGACGGCCCAGACTCCTATTGTAAGTTAATTGCCTTTTTGACTCTTTCGGAATTAGGATTTCGAGGCGAATATCCATTTTCGACCGGGGGCAGACATCTATTGTAGACAACACTTGGTTTCTTACCAGAAATTTCTACTTCATCCTTTTCTTTTGTCTCGGACTTCTTTTCTTCCGAAATCTTTTCTTCCTCAAAAGTCTTCAATCTTTCCACAATCGGATAAATCTGTCAACAACAAAAGTAGAACATGAGTAACTTTTTAATAAATTGTTGACTCTTTCAGTTTCAATTCTTTGTGTTGCCAATTTCAATTCCAGCTCAGCACACTTCTCTGTGTAGTAGTTGACGTCATCAAGTTGTCTCATGTAAGCTCCTTTGAGTGTATTCATTGCAACAGCTTGTTCACTGTTCGATTCGGTGTATTTGTTCATTTCTCTATTTAATGTATCATATGATTCTTTCAACCTTTTAATGTTGTGTAGCAACTCGTTGTTTTGCTTGATCAAAGAATCACAATTCAAGCACTTCTCTGGAACTTTGACTGCTTCAGTATCAGCTTTGATTTCAAATTCTGAAACTTCTTTGACTACTCTCACTTGAACTGCTTCTTCTCTTTTCATCTTCTCAGCTTCAGCTTTTCTCCTTTCTTCCTCTTCTTCCTTTTCATATCTTTTCCATTTCTCTTCTCCAGCTTGCCTAATTTTTCTATACTTTTCTGCCCAATATTCATCATAAGCATTAGCAACAAAGGCTTTAGCGTTTAGCATCTCTTTGGCCATGAATTCTTGGTCTGGGCAAAAATTATCCCAACTGAAACCTTCTGGCAATTTTTCATCATCTTGGTCTGCTAAGCATACTTTACTGTCCATTGGAATGTATTTATCTCAACTGAATCCACCATCCTTGCCCTGATTAACCAGACACGCTCTCTTTGAATCTTCAATTTCTTTTCTTCTATGTGCAGTTTGTGCCTGATGCGGTGCCTGTTGTTGTTGATATGGCTGTTGTGTAACTTGATGATAAATCGCCTTTTTGTAATAGTCGTTGTTTCCGAAAGGATTTTGAGCTCCACTTGCTTCACGATTTGTGCACTCTCTTTTGAAATGCCCCTTTTCCCTGCAACGAAAACAAGTAACTTTAGACTTATCAAAACCTAAAGTTGAAACATGTGCCTCGCGAAAATCATCTTTGCCAGTAATTTGTTTGAACTTTTCAGCCCGTCTCAACACACTAGCCATGCACCATTTTATATCCATCAGTTCTATTTCCTCGGCATCAATTTGATCGTAATCCTTTTTCGTGAGCATTGGAATCCCGATCCTCCCTGCAACTAAGCCTCCATAAGATTCAAGCACTGTCACCAACAAAGACATGTGACTTTTAGCAACTTCCTCAGTATAATTCTGATCATTTTCAAGTTTTAATGCAATGTTGCATTGAAGAACTGTGGATCATATGTTGGAAATGAAGAAAATCCTGTTGTGTTGCTCGATCCCTGAGATGAACTTTCAGAAGAACCTTTTGCATTAAAAGTAGTTTCAACCTTTGGAGAGAGATTTGTCTTTTCATTAACACCACTTTTAAAGTACAAACCAATGTCCTGTTCTCCATCATAGTTCTTCATCCTGGCAATCTTTCTTTGCTCCATCTCTTAAGCTTCAAGATGTTTGATGCACCCTCCCAGAGTTAGATTGTTATATTTTGTTCTATTATTCCTCAACATCATCAAAAATGTTCCCAAACATCATGTGGTAATGCATCTGCCAGTTTCTCAATCAGCTCATCTTTACTTTTGTGGATGCCCAATCTAGTCATATTCTTCACCAAGTTACAATATCTTTCAATAATCTGCTTGGTGTTTTCCGTTCTCAAACCCCGAAATAAATCAAATTCTTTCTTCATTAGAGACACTTTGTTTCTGACCAAATCTTCATTACCAAGAGATTTTGCTTCTAATTCTTTCCAGATTGAATATGCACTACTATCATGTTGAAGTAAAATCAGGATGTCTTCTTAATTGCCTGCTGCAACAAACTAACCATCAGCTTCTCATCTTTGTATTTCTTTTTCTCTTAAGGACTTAATTCTCTGATAGGTATTGTCTTTCGATCACTGCCAAGAGGTCTGAAATATGGCACTTCAGTATGATCCCAAGCATCCAAATGATACGCCTCAACCCAGTTACCAAAGTGTTCGGACCAACCATTATAATCATCAATGTCCATAAGCTTAGGCGGTTTTTGAGTTGTTCCAGTTTCATTTTCAAGCAAGGCATTCTGAGTAATTGTGATAGGACTAGCAAAGGCATTGTAGAACTCGTTGTCCATCGTTCAATTTTTCAAAAGTTCACAATTTTTCAAGTTTCAAGCAAAATACTAAGTTTAAGCGGAATCAAGAGCATTCTGCTTCAAGCGGGATACCACTGAAGCGGAATCACTAAGTAAATTCAAGCGAAATCAACCTTTGAAGCGGAACCACTATGAGAGTTCAAGCGGAATCAATTTTTGAAGATTTGAAGCGGAATACCAGCTGAGCTTTCAAGCGGAATCTGGTTTAGAGCGGAATCAAACAGAATTTCAAGCGGAACCCCTTTTTTCAAGCAGAATTAACCCAACTTTTCAAGCGGAATCTTGAAATTCAAGCGGAATCAGTATAATTCTCAAGCGAAATCAAAGTGACGTCATCTTTTCCAAAAATAGTTTCAAGCGGAAATACTAAAAACTCAAGTTTTAGATCGATTTTAACTTTGAAACTTTCAAGGATTTATCAAAACATGATTGCGAGTGTTATGTGTGAAAATGAGCCGATTTTACCATGAAAAATTTTCGATTTCTAAGAAGAAGGTGTAGAAAATCAGAAAACACAACTGAAATGGCAAGAACTCTTCCTCCTGAGCTCTATTACCACTTGTAGGATCGTTTTCAGACCCGAACGAGTCGATCAGAAGAGTTTTTCTCCAAAACAAGAGGCCGAAACAAATGTTTTGGTGCTATCTCAGCCGTATTCACTTTAATCTGTTGTTTTTATTGATATCAAAGCCTTTTACATGCACGACAACACTACGGCAGCACTTCGTGGCTCACCGGAAGACAACACATACAACTAACTTACTGATTTCGCTCCAAGGACCTATATATAGGCCTAGCTATTCCGCTTGAAACTAACTATACGGTTCAAGCGGAATCACTTCAGAACCATACAAGCGAAATCAGGCTTATAACATGTTCGAGCGGAATCAGGTAACTATGGGGTATTCCGCTTGAAATGACACTGTCTTTTCAAGCGGAATCACTTACAAGTCTATTTCCTTGATTCCGGAGCCCTAAACTACCTAACTCTAAACAAGACTCGATACAAGACGAAGGCGACAGACGGATGCACCAACATACCCTCAGGTTTAACAATTTACAAAATTGACCTGTTAGGAGGCATTGGATTTACGCCTCCCACCTTTATGCTACTGGAAGGGTCTAGCCAATTATATAACTCATGTTTAACCTACCCTTAATGTGACACCCGACTATTTTGAGCCTGTACTGTACCAGTGTAACACGTATTATGAATATATGAAGGCACTAAATTATTAAATATGACGTTAATATAAGGTATTTGAAGTGTTGGTAAATCCAAACTTTGTTAAATATTATGTTGGCAATAATAAGATAAACGCTAACCGCGTAACGAACAAAATGCGAAATGAACGTCGGTGACCGCCCGGATAATGTTAAGATCCTAAAAATATTCCGTTATGATTAAAATCCTATTTTAATCATATTCGTGAAGAAAAATTAATTAAAACGCTTAAAATCCTTATTTTGCGATTTAAGTGCGTACTACGGAATACTGCGCGTATACTGAAAAATACAGACAATGCAGCTAGTTAGGCAAACAAAATATTGTTCAGCAATATTATGCCGAGTTAAGTTTTATAGAATGATAAAAACAATTTTAAACACCTAAAACGCAGTTAAAACGCAAAATAAAATACCCGGTAGTCAGTTAAATACCTGTTTCTTGCATGAATATGTGTATGTATAGATTTTAAGAGAGAGAAAGTGTGTGTGTAGATAGAGGTGGCGGTGCCATATGGTGCCTTCCAATTCTTTTGTGTGCCAAGTGTTGGGATTATACAAACCTAATGATTACTAACCTTCCACACTCAACATTTAACAACTTCCAAAGATCAAAAACTTTTCATTCTTCCTTCCCTTTTGCATATCTCAGCCGAACACACCCACATACCCACTTCCTTTCAAATTTCAAACATATTCCTTAAAGATCAAAGCCATTTCAAGCTAGTTTCAAGGTGTTTTGAAGAATCAAGGGTTATGTCAAGGTGATTCCAAGAAGGTTCAAGTTCCATATCATCATACTTTGTCAGAAACCCACCAAAATCTTGAAGGTATAAACTTATTTTTTTAAAATCAGGTTCTTGATCTTTGGTGGTGATGATGATAGTGGAAGGTTTCTCTTGATCTTGGAATTATTCATAAAATTGAAATGAGTTTTTAAACAAAATAAAAATGGAAGTAAATATGTATGTATGTATGTATGGCCGTAGGTATGTATGTGTGTATGTTGAAGTTGTGTTTTGATTTTGTTAAGATGATGACTTTTGTATGATGGGATTTATGAAAAGTGTTTGCATGATTAATCAAAAAAGGTTTTTATGAAAAGTGTCATGTGAAAGTCTTATGATTTGAAGTGAATATAAGAAAAATGGAATTTTGGAAGTTTATGTGTATGTATATATGTGAGCGGTATATATAAATATATATATTAGGTAGGGTTCTAGAGTGAACAACCTCCCAAGAGTGAACTGTGTGAACTGATCATAGCCCTTAATTATGCATTAAGTTATTCTTAATTATTTATTTTAATTAATCCATGGAAGTTACACTTTCCTATTTTTTTGTGATTACTTAAAATATCTTTTAAATCCAAACAAGATGTATATTATAATGACCATTAAAAAAAGTTAGATTTTTTTTCAATCCACTAGTTCTTCATCGATAAAAACCCAAATTTCAATTACGTACACATATTCATGAATCCCGAAGTACACCTGTGTATTTAAATTTAATACACCTATGTACAGACGTATATACATTTTTGTATAATCCCTTTTTTAGATTAGTAAACTCATACTGCTTCACCATAAACCATAACATGTCCCAAAAACAAATTCAAAAACATATTATAAGGTATACCAACCAACTAAACATCCCGTTTACATAAAAAAATAACCCAACCAAACAAACAAATAACCACATATCGAAAAAACAAAAACATAGTCTTTACTATTGTTGTTTGCATGGAACGTTTTAAACACTAAGCCTACTTGCCACGTTGTATGCTACCGATCCAGCCATTACTTCCATCGCGGAGCGTGTTAGCATGGGAGCACAAAATCTTCTGAGCATACTTTTTTCACAGCAACCTATCCGGTATTATTCCTTCAAATTGGCATCTTTCTTGTCGGCGGACGAAGCTGGCGGTTGTTTCTCGGTTGTTGTGGTGGGAACCGTGTCTAGGGTGTTCGTAGGACGATCGTCGGTCGCCTTCATAGTGGTGGTTGATGTTGTGGTTGCCATTTGAGTGAAGAGCATTCGATTTGCGTGACAGATGAATGATGATGGAATGATATGCGTGCCCTAGTTTGGGGTAGGGTTTTGATTACTTGATTTGTGATTTGTGAGAGAGAACATGATTTATGCAATCAATTTAAGATGAAAATTACACATATACCCTTTTTGTATTTAATTAAATGGAAAAAATTAACCACATAATTACCATCATGCCACTCATCTAAATCTCAAGATCATAAAAATCAATGGCCAAGATGAGTTCACACAGTTCACAACTGAGGGGGGTGTTCACTCTTGAACCTAATCCTATATATATATATCGTTGTGTGTGTATGTGGTTTATTTTGTTAGTTAGTTCATAAATGAAAGAATGCTGATGCATTTAAGTTAAGATGATTTGATGATGAAGTCTTGGATTATATGATATTAAATGTATGTTGGATACACATAAGTTTTTAGATGATGAATAAATGATGGCCATGCATTAAGTACATGTACATAAGTGTTAGTGATGGCTATATGATGATATGAAGATCATTTGATGTTGTACATGTAGCCTAAAAAGTAGTAAAATCGGTGAAATTGCATGATCTATGTGTCTTACATGAGACCTGCACTATCATGAGTATAACCATCATTTTAATCAGTAAATAACATGTGTCATGTTAAAATATCAAGTCGTGATGATTTGGGATGGTTACGGTAAAGTTCAGTACAAGACTATGCGTTAAAAACGGTAAAAATCGGCTTTTAAAGGGATTTTTGCAAAACTGTTTTAAATCATATTATAAACTAATATTTTTTATAAAGGGATTTTTGAGTAGTCATACGTAACTTCCGACGCCCGAAAATGTTACTGAAAACGTTAAAATACGCATATTTCGACGTATGCGAAAAATGGATTGTTCATGAGTGAACTTTATGTGCTATAAAGTGATATGTCAATATGAGTATGAATAATGTGATATGTTAAGTGAATAAATGATGATATGAATTAATATTATGTTTATACGTTTGTGCGATGAAAACGGTAAACTATGTCAAAAGTCACATTATGTGTGTAAATTGTGTTGAGCATGAAGATAATGCCTAGGTTAACTTGATGAGTTATTTGGTGTTTAAGTGTTTGAGAATGATAAAATGCGTGAAATGATGTAATACGTGGACATAATAACGGATAAAAGGGTCACCAATAAAATTGTTCGAATCGTGAAAATCTTAATATGCATATATATGAACACACACACACAGATATATGTATATATATGTGTGTGTGTGTATATATATATATATATCTTTATGCCAACATAATCAAAATAAAGACTTTTCGAGAAAATCTCAAAGTTATGTGAAAATTCTAAGTATTGGAGAAACTTAGTTGTTTGTAGAACAATTGGTTATTAAATTATTCCTATTTAAATTAGGATATGTAGATTCAATTTCGGGATTGCGATAATAAAACGTACCCAAATGTGAGTGTCACAAGGACCCCTATTTTATAGTTTTATATATTGTTTTGGGGGTAGAACACGTCGTTAAAAAAGGATAAGTATATGTTTTAGAATAAAATATGCCTTTGAATTATATAAAAGTATATTTTCGTGGAAAATATGATTTTTGAATGATTTGATATGTTTTATGGAAAAAACATGGATTTGATTGATATGAATATGCTTTCGAGGAAAAGGAGATTTGATTGATGTAATTACGTTTTGAGAAGTAACGGGAAAAGATTACGGTGTTTTGGGTAAAACGATCGTGAGAAATTAATATTTTGGATTTCGGTTGGGACAAATTTACCGGGCCTCAAGAGTGTAAGTCGCGGTGAGGCTTACATTGCGTGGGGGACAACGGAAATTTGTGCAACATTAGATATTAAATTGTTATTTAGTAGGTTATATATATTGATGCATTTGAGGAGGGCACAACAGATGCATACATGCTAGTTTTAATCATTAAGTATTGCACACATGGAATTGTTGATAGATCTATCGGGTTGACAACCCCGTCATGACCGGTAGCTCCGTGTCCATATAGCGGCGAATTTTATTCTATAATTGTCTAGTATTGAGTAGAACCCCAATCATAGTATATAGCTCATAACATCTTGCAAACTTACGAAACTGAAAGAATGGCGGAATTTAATATTGAAACCATGAGTATAAATTTTCATCGGTGATTTTTCAAATAAACCTCTTCGGATGAATCACCCACGGATTTTACGAAGGAAATAAAATTAACTTTCTTAAACATATATGGATGTTTTAACATTTAAAAATCTGTAATAAGAAAGTTTTTCCTTATATAAATTGTTTTGAATTTGGATATGTGAACTCACCCTCCATTGTTTTGACACTTGATTTTTACGTGTTCTTCAGGTACATGAGTTCGGCTTCAGGGATTTTGGCTTGTGTTGTCTTGTGGTTGTGTGATGTGATTGTAACTAAATAATATTTGGACACTTTTAGACTACTTTTGGGATCGTGTGTAATAAGACCCCTAAGGGTCAAACAACTATGACGTGGTTGTGATGAACGTGGAAACTTAAAACTTATGATTTAAAATAAACCAAATGTCCAACATAAATATTACATCGACCACTAAGACGTTTATGGGTACCAACCTTCGGCACCGCCACGTTTGTATTTTCGCTGCGACGTTTTTGGGGTGTGACACTTAAGGGTAGTTTGCCCCGGGTGCATTTTGGTTAATTTTAGTCATTTACTACCGAAGGACATTCAAAAGCTTATTTTGACCAAGTGCACGCTTTTAAGCCGTTATTCCATTTAATTTATTATGTTCCTAAGAACATAAAAAATTCCAATTTAAAATTTCTAGATATACCTCACAAGAGTTTGGATACTTACACGTATCTGGCTCGGGTTAAAGCCTTGACGCGTTATTAATACCTTACTTTTCTTACTTGCAATTTGTTGGCAATGCACGCCCATATCCTATGTTTTTCCTGTAAGTATAATACTTAATGAACAAGCATTAAACACTATTTCAGTGGTGACAGCATCACAATTTAACCCGTTTGGCCTAAATATCCGTTTTACCCATTTTTTAACTTACCCTTTTTGCACTTTTGCCAGACCAATCATTATCTATTGCAAGAAGGTATTTATTTACCTGCTCACTCATTTGACCCGTTAAGGTTTACACCATGTGGTCATATCTTTTAAAAATTCGTTCCTTTACTTGTTTGACCCATTATGGCTTACGCCATAGGGTGTCCTTTCAAAACTCATGGTTTATTTGTCAACGCGTGACCAAATTACCAAATTGGCCTTTTTATCCAATATGGCTTGCACCATAGATTATCCTTCTCATAACTCATTGGTTACCATCAAAATATGGTTTCTTACCATTTTATTCGTTCCAACATGTAGCGGTACGCGTCGGAACTTCACATTTCAAAGATTCATTCCCATCCTGGATTACCTTATTTTTAATCAAATACATAAGTAAATGTTCTCTTCAAAAGATGCAAGCTTTACTTACTGTGTCCTTGCGAGCTTCATACTTGAACTTGTATCCATTTGACCCGTTCATTTCCAAGCTCCTACTTAGCTTGTCAGAGTTAAACTACCACATCATTTTCACAAGATGATTAGATTAGTCAACCATTAGCATGTCCATTACACCTTATGGATTCACACACACTTATTCATCAAAGCATGCTATATATTCAATAACTAGTTGTATCCCATAATTCTTTTCATTCACTAACCGGTTGACCCGTTATTGAAGTTACTTATACAAACTAGTTAGTAAGTGTTCTTAAACACTTCAAGCATGTCACATAAAGTGTTATTTGTGCCTAACAATCAATACTTCATGCTTAAATCAAGTATACGCAATCCATCCCTTTTCTTGATTAATAATAACATTATTAATGTGGAACGATTTTCTATACAGCTGCTGTAATTGACCATTATGATTCATTCAAAGTCCGAACTAGATTAATACGTTGAAAGATGGATCGTATAAGACTCAAATACCTTCGCAAGCATATAAGATACACCTTCTAACGAATTTTCTATGATTTTAAATGATTTTTATAAAATAAGTACAACAACTATGTTTTCATTTTCAAACAACATTCAAAGCTTCTGCACAGTTGTTTTAATTCACCGTTTTGACCCATTTAACAACTATATTTGCTTCTTATGATTGAAAACAGAAAAAAATTACTCCACAAGCTTTCTGACAAGGTATAGAATGTGACAACTGGCAAAAATAATGGTAATTCCGTACAACCTAAGCACTTGATTTAACGTTTAATTACGTTCATTACGATTTAATTAATGCATGTTTATGTCATACAAAGTCTAGCAATCATAGGGCATGGTTATATATGTCAAACAACAATAATACAATCGCCACGTCGCGAGAAAACTGCAAACTATGTCCTAATATGTTGGCAAAATGCTGAAAACACTATTCACCTGAACACATTATTCATGCCAGCAAGTTTCGAAAATTGTCGGAACGAGCGACGAAGGGCATGAATGCACTTGGTAGATGAAATACAAATAAAAATCCCTTAGCAGGGACCCTAAACACCAAAACATATTAAACTTTTCGAAAAAAAAAAAACACCTAAACATAAAGTGTCCGATCCGCGCCAAAACTATAACAAAAATAAATTGTCTGCAACATTAAAATGCGGCATTTTGATGTCCGTAGAACTTGTAAATAATATTTTACAACTTAAATAATCTTGGAGATATCATTGGGATATCCGAAACACAAGTTACCAGCGTTTCGTCGCTACTTGCACAACTTATCCGTTTTGATCCGACGGACTAGTAAACGGTATTTTTATCACCCTAACGCCTAAACGAATCATCTAGTGAACTAGTTAGCGATATTTTGGTGTCGTAAACGCCTTGAATAGACGCCATAACCTCGACGGTAAATTAAAACCATCGCTCCCGGTATGATATAACACTTTTTATACAATACCCGATATCGAACCGACGAGCGAACTAGTGGCATTTTTACTATCCAAAACCTATACCCACTAAACTAGTAAACAAATTTGACCTTGTTTATAATCCTAAACTACCCTTAACATCTAATTACCTAATTACATCTAATAGCTAAAATATCTAACATAATTAAAAATTCTAACACATGTCTTGTTATAAAAAAAAAAAAAAAAAAAACAAATCTTGTGGCCATACCCACAAAAATCGGCCAAACATGACCCTACTAAACCACCCTATGAATTCCTAGAGTGATGGAGGATAATGTTCCATATCTTGTCATTTTTTTACCGTCCAAGATTTGCAATAATTAAACAATATAACCTACCTCCTTTCTAATATTTGCAAACACCTTCAAAATTCATAACACACCCTCTTTGTCTCTCTACCTCACGGCAGCCCCAAACACCCTCACTTCTTTCTTTTTCATTTACTAAGCTCACCAATTTAAGCTTTGTTAAGCCATTTTAAGAAGGTCTAAGGTGCTTGCATACATGAAGCACCATTAGAGATCATTTGGGAGCTTTCAAGCCTTCTTAATCTTCATCATAAGGTCCATAAATCTTTGCAAAGTTGTAAGACTCTACACACCCACTTTTTAAGCATGATTTATTATGTAGATTATGTACAAATGTTCATCTTGAACCCTACAACAAAACCAAGCTTAAAAACTCTAATCTCACAATAAAAGTCTAATAAATAAGATGTATATTTTGTTGGTTATGTTAATATGTGTTAGATTATGCTTATGTTAATGTTGATTATGTTAAAGTAGAGTGTTTACAAAGATGATCTTGTGTAAATTAGACTAACAAGGATGATCTAAACATTTTTATGTTTAGATCTTAACAAGATCATCATCCATATAATACATGAACTTTATATTAAACTTGAAAAAGATTTATGGCCAAAATAACTTTTATAAAAAAAAAAACATCATGATGTACACTATAAAAGTGTTAAAAGTATGTTAAATTTATTTTCTAGTAAACCTATTAAAAGATTTAATAAGTGCTATCATTTTCTTATTAAAAATGTGATTAAGAATATATAAAGTTCAAAAGTTATATGGAAAATTATGTGGAAAATATTACTTGAAAAAGTAGTGCTTTGGAACTTGATTGTGATTATGGGCTTAAACGTGAAACTAATACGTTTTTAAGACGTGGAAAACGCCATAGTTTAGGGGAAATTATGGCGAAATTTTCTAAGAATCTAATCACGTTTAAAGTATAATTAACGAGGTGATTAACGGGGTTAAACGTGATTAGTGATCTTAATTGTCATTAAGAAAGTTTTAACAAAAAGGTTTAAGTCCTAAACTATGAAGGTTTTTGATAAAACAACTTATATATCTTTATAAGTTAAAAAAAAAGAGGTTATTTATTATATCTATGTATATATTTTTTTAGGGAGAAAAAAAAAAGAATATACGTATATGTTTTCCAACCTTTATATGTGTATGTGTATAAATACATGTGTATTGTGTGTATGTACTAGAGTTAGGATCCTACAAACTAAACACAAAATACACTACACATAACAAACTCCAAAAACATGTCGACGAAAGAATGTAAAATACATGAGAAAACGAATGCAAGTTATATTACACTTTGACATGAAGCGCGGATAACGAACAATCGGACCTCGGGCGAACCGTACAAATAATATATATATTTCGACCAAATAATATATATGCATATAACACCAAAAACCGACGCGAAATATCAAATAAATGTCATAGTGTATAAATGCGTCGCCATCGGCAACGGTCACCATATCGACACGACACGGGGTGGATACTTATCACGGACGACACGCGGGCGTTCCGGACAATAAAATACATGGTAACGACTCCTGCGACGAACTCTAAAAATAATACATTTTTAGACATGTAATATATATATATTTAGACGCCAAAAATTTCGGAAAGTGTAAATCGAAAATCGCCAAGTGTGCACATATACAAATATATATGTCTACGAATACCTATAAAATACACTCAAAATACACTTGTGAAAAAAATACAAGAACACTTGGTGTGATAATGGGCTAGTAAAAGATCATTTATTTAAAAGTTGGACTAACCCATTAACATGTAAATGGGCTAGTTCCAAATGCACTAATAATATGGATTAAGCCCAACAACTTAAAAGACTTGGGCTAGGACCCAATGAAAAATACATGGTATATTTTAGTAAAAATATATTATAAAAATACATTACAAATACAATATACTTACACGTATAAATACGGTACACCGCACGTATAAATATGGTATACCTACATGTATAATTACGGTATACTACACGTATAAATACGACATACGTATACGTACAAAATACGTAAATACATAATGATGTACTCATATACACTTGTTAAAGTGTACACTCACAATGAATACCGTACACGTACATTAATATATATACAATGTTAAAAATAAATATTTTTAACAACTATATCTTAAAAAGATATACATATACATATATAATTGTGAAACAAATATATACCTAAAACAAACCGATCGTACGTATACATGTGAACGATGTTCACCGAACTTAAAGATATATATTTTTGAGGAATATATATTTCATACAACAAACATGCGTCGTGCACGGCACAAAGGCGCTACTGGACTCGGTCCACTTATACTTGTATGACACAAGGACTTATACATGCTATACCCACATATACTCGTGCGAAGCACGGATACTTACAAAGGGCGATGCCCGTTCTAACACATTATGAACTCAAGAAGTGTGTATATATATATATATATAATAAAACGAACATACGAAACAAATGTCAACATATTTAAAATACACAAGGGTTCCATATACAATAATGTTCAAGATGAGCAACGTGTACATAAATTAACATAAACCCAAGTGTCTAATGAGTTAGAGCACTTGTAGGTTATTACGCGCTAATTGGATACCCGAACTGCTAGCATACATACGGACGCAAACTTGTGAGTTCATGTCCCCCTTTTCTTTTAAACGTTTTTGGTTTTACAACTCTCGGGGGGAAATACATGTTACTATGGTATGGTTAAGCAACAAAATGAATTAGTAGATCACGTGCGAATAGGCTGATACTTAAAGCACCATTAATCTTGTTTAAGACCACGGAACAAAGGGGGTAGATCTATCGGGTACAGGGCGAGCCCCACTCATGGGTCCTTGTGTGGCCACATGGAGTTTCCTTTGTTACCCTCGCCGGGTGGACCGGTACTAAATCGCTTACGGGTTGGTGGCTTCCTATGTCGGCACACATATTAATGTCCTAGCTACACATTAATGATCAACATGTTCATTTACGCTTTACATACCAGATTTCGATACTTGAACTTTCAAATGTTTTACAAATTCATTTGATGATTACGAACTTAAAACACATGAACTCGCTCAACTTTTGTTGATGTTTTCAAACTTACATGTATTTCAGGTAACTAAGTGGATCTTGGTGCAACAAATTATGAAGTTTCAAGTTTTCTATGAAGACGATGTCATCCGTATTTTGGAGGGTTTGATCCATATATCCCGTCTTCGAACGGGACATAGGATGCAAAACCTCGTTATTTCAAAAACTTTATTTTGAACAAGTCTTGTTTGTAGAACTTATAAACTTATGTTGTCTTTTGCTACAAAACAACTTTTAACTTGTATCTTTACATTATGGAATGGATGAACATCGTGTATGTTTTATATCATATAGTTTGTTTACTTACATCGTATGTTGTGGAAACCGATCAAGTCACACTGCGCGCTTCCGCCTTTGACACGGGTGTGACAGGTTGGTATCAGAGCTTCGATTGTAGTGAACCAGGATTCCTTCTCGAGTCTAGTCTACAATCACTAGGATCCTCTCATGAAAACGGATTTACAAAATACATGGTTTTCATTGCATACACAAAGCACAAGATCCACTACCCAAAACGTATTTCAAAAATAAATAAATAGATAATGTCCTCGCATTGTCTAGACGACATTAATTGGGGCTTAGTCTATGTGGGATAGACTTGATAAACTAGATCGACTCGCACAACTTACGTGGTTATATTTGACAATCATATAATTGTACATACATATATATATATAATAAATAATGAGATTATTTATTGATATATACATACATGTTGTACGGATTATTTTTGCCTGGGTACTATAGCTTCATCTGCTAGTATTGGTGGTTACGACGACCCTGACTTTATGGATACCTCTTTGGACTAGTTCATGCACTTTGCGGAAGACGTCCCTGTGGAGGACGATGTTTTAGCCGCGCCACTCCTGTTCCACGAAAGCATCATTATTGGCCATTCCGATGGCGATCATCGCGTAGCGATATTGCCAAATGTTGCGATCCACCTAACTGTTGCTACCTTTATTATGGAGTTATTTAATGACGAGGACGAGATCCCCACCTTGCAGCTATAGGTTGAGACTCTCTGTAGGGGAATCTGGAGATGGAGCGTCATGCTGACGCAATGCCATCATCACCACTAGCCTACCCTCCACCATCTATTCCACTACCACCACACCATACCTCACCTGTTGACCTTGACATCTTCATTAGAGCACACGTCTTAGCGCTCTAACAGCAGACGAGTGCCCTTTCTTGCAGTATTTGTTTTTAAGCTTGGGGAGGAGCATACCTATCTTCGTAGTCTAATCTTCCCTACCCCTCTCCCATCCCCCTACCCTTAAGGTATTTATTTGCAAGCACTTATGCTTGGGACTAGAAGACTCACTCTTGTGGGATATATGAAGACTATGTACTAGCTACGACACTTGAAGACCTTGAAGAACAATGTGGAGAAAAGTATTTTGCCACTTTTATATATATATAAACTTGCACGACCGGGGTAATGTAGCCTCGTGCCCTTTTGTTTTCTTCACAAAACAATGTATCAAGTTGTCGATATATATATATAAAAGTTCAGTATTATATTTTCTTTATTTGCACATTGTGCTTTATTCTATGCGTGATTGATTGGTTGTGGATTATTGTTGGGTTGGATGGTGTGATGATTAGTATTTATTTATTTATTTAATTTTTTTAGCCGACAATATTTATCATTATTAAATATTTGTCTAACCCGTTCGTTACTTGTGTGTGGAAGACTATGGCACCGAAACGGAGGAACCTTAGGCGCGACACCTCAGACCCTATGCCTACTACACAGGTAGAACTGAATCAGCTCCTTGAAGAGCGAATCTCGCAAGCAATCGCCCAATATGAGGCCAACCGCAATGAACACAGTGGCGGATCTGGTGGAACTGGCGGCCAAGGTCAGGGAGGCACATCTGGTGGCAACGCCACAAATGGGTGCACGTACAAACAATTTCTCGACTGCAAGCCTCTCAATTGTGATGGTACTGGAGGTGCAGTGGCATTTGTACGATGGACAAAGAAAACTGAGTCCACTATTCGCATGAGCCGATGCACTCCTGAACAGACAGTGGTTTACGCTACAGGGCTATTTGTGGATGAAGCTCTAACTTGGTGGAACCTTCAGGTTCAAACTCTAGGAGACGTTGCAGCCTACGGGCTAACTTGGGAAGAATTAAAGGAACGCATGAGAGAAAAATATTGTTCTAGAGCTGAGCCACAGAAGCTGGAGACAGAATTTTGGCACCTTGAAATGGTAGGTGCCGACGTTTCAGGATACACCCAGAGATTTCATGACTTATCACGAGTGATTCCGTATATGGTCACTCCGGAATTCAAAAGAGTCGAACGATACATATGGGGTCTTCACCCCGAGATCAGGAGTCTAGTTAGCTCGGCACAACCTACCACCATAACTCAAGCCGTTACCTTAGCAGTGAGCCTCACTGAGGAGGCAGTGAGAATGAAGAAGATTCCTGCGAAGGGTTCGGAAAAGAAGGAGACTCACGTAGAGTCTACTAGTGGTGGAAAGCGAAAATTTTCAGACTCTAACAAGGGTATGCGTGTGAACAACAACGACGGCACCAATGCTAACAAACGAAGGGAAATAAACCCACCAAGAGGTGGCAAGGCTTTCACAGCAACCAACGACACTAGGGGTAAAGGCTAATTAGGCACCCTGCCTAAATGCGACAAGTGTAAGTATCATCATGAGGGCCGTTGTGCAAAGTGTGATAAATGCGGTAGGATAGGCCACTATAAGGAAACATGCTGGGTAGGAAGGGGAAAAGGAAACACAAACCGTGGAGGAAATGGTAACAACAATCAAGGTAGAAATGACAACGGGAATGGAACTGGAAACAGAAATGGAAACAACAATGGAAACGGAAATGGAGCTGGAAAGGGGCAAGGATGCTACAACTGTGGTGACAACGGGCATTATAGGAAGGATTGCCCTAAGGAAAACCAGGCTCGTGGGAGAGCTTTTGTGATCGGAGCCCGAGATGCACGACAGGACCCGAACGTTGTTACGGGTACGTTCCCTATAAACCAACACTTTGCATCCGTTCTATTTGATACTGGCGCAGATTTTAGTTTCATATCTATAGAATTTAAGAATATACTTGGCCTAGATTCGAGTAAGCTAGATGTCCCGTATTCTATAGAATTGGCGAACGGAAAATTAGTCGAAGCGGATGAGGTTATTAAGGGTTGTACACTCGAGCTTGGGGAGCGAAAATTTTCTATCGACCTTTTACCCGTTGGGTTGGGTAGTTTTGACGTAGTTGTCGGAATGGATTGGTTGTCCGACAACCGGGCGGAAGTAGTTTGTCATGAGAAAACTATCCGCATCCCACTGCCAAATGAAGAAACGCTTGTAATTCATGGGGAGAAGCTTGAGACACCCCTACGAATCATTACGTGTATGAAGGCGCAAAAGTGTCTCCGAAAAGGCTGTATAGCTTTCCTCGCCCACGTAGTCGACAAGGAAACCAAAGAGCCTAAGCTAGAAGACATCCCTGTCGTGAAAGAATTTCTAGAAGTCTTTCCAGAAGACTTACCTGGACTGCCTCCACAACGCCAAGTGGAGTTTCGAATTGATTTGGTGCCAGGAGCGGCACCAGTGGCGAAATCACCATATCGGTTAGCTCCGTCAGAAATGCAGGAGTTATCTACTCAACTGCAAGAGTTACTAGATAAAGGATTCATTAGACCGAGTTTCTCACCTTGGGGAGCTCCGGTACTATTTGTTAAAAAGAAAGATGGTAGCTTTCGCATGTGTATAGATTATCGGGAATTGAACAAACTTACTATTAAGAACCGATACCCACTACCGAGAATCGACGACTTGTTCGATCAACTACAAGGCTCAAGTTATTACTCCAAGATCGACTTGAGATCGGGATACCATCAGTTGAGAATACAAGAAGAAAGCATCCCCAAGACGGCTTTTAGAACTCGTTACGGACATTACGAGTTTCTCGTTATGCCATTCGGCTTAACAAATGCGCCAGCGGTGTTCATGGACCTCATGAACCGCGTGTGTAAGCCGTATTTGGACAAGTTTGTGATCGTGTTTATTGACGACATCCTAATATATTCACGGTCAAAGGCGGAACACGAACAACATCTAAGAGCTATATTGGAGCTTTTAAAGAAGGAACAATTGTACGCGAAGTTTTCTAAATGCGAATTTTGGATTCGCGAGGTGCAATTTCTCAGACACGTGGTGAACGAGAAAGGAATTCATGTCGATCCGGCTAAGATCGAGGCGATAAAGAACTGGGAAGCGCCTAAGACCCCCACCGAAGTACGACAATTCTTGGGATTAGCAGGCTACTACCGAAGATTTATAGAAAATTTCTCAAAAATTGCTCAACCGCTAACGTCCCTAACGCAAAAGGATAAGAAATTTGACTGGGGAGAGAAACAAGAGGCGGCTTTTCAGCTACTGAAAGATAAACTTTGTGACGCACCTATTTTATCCTTACCTGACGGTACCGATGACTTCATGGTCTATTGTGATGCATCGCATCAAGGTCTCGGTTGTGTGTTGATGCAACGGGACAAAGTCATCACGTACGCGTCTCGCCAATTGAAGGTGCATGAGAAAAATTATACCACGCATGATCTTGAGTTAGGTGCGGTGGTATTCGCGTTAAAGATCTGGCGTCACTACTTATATGGTACTCATTGTACAATCTTTACAGATCACAAGAGCTTACAACATATATTTGATCAGAAGGACTTGAATATGCGGCAACGACGATGGGTCGAATTATTGAACGATTATGACTGTGAGATAAAGTATCACCCGGGCAAGGCGAACGTCGTGGCGGACGCCTTGAGCCGCAAGGAACGTGCAAAACCTCTGAGGGTGCGGGCCTTAGAGATGACCATACAAACCGATCTCACCTCTCGGATTCACAATGCTCAACAAGAAGCGCTTAAACCAGAAAATATACGAGCCGAATTTTTACGAGGAATGGAGGCACAATTGGTGCCAAAGGAGGATGGAACACTGTACTTTATGGGACGAATTTGGGTTCCATTATTCGGTGACTTACGAACGATTATACTAGACGAGGCTCATAAGTCAAGGTACTCTATACATCCGGGATCGGATAAAATGTACCAAGACTTAAAAGGATTTTATTGGTGGCCTAAGCTTAAAAGTGACATTGCTACCTATGTCGGAAAATGCCTTACATGCGCCAAGGTTAAGGCGGAATATCAAAAGCCTTCAGGATTACTGCAACAACCTGAAATTCCCGAATGGAAATGGGAACAAATCTTGATGGACTTCATTACTAAGTTACCCCGAACCTCAAGAGGTCACGACATGATTTGGGTAATTGTTGATCGACTTACAAAGTCCGCATATTTTCTACCGATCAGTGAGAAGGATAGCACTAAGAAACTGGCTGAAATATACCTCAAAGAGATCGTGGCACGACATGGAGTGCCTGTTTCTATTATATCGGACCGAGATGGTCGGTTCGTGTCAAGGATATGGCAATCATTTCAAAAGGCCTTTGGATCACAACTGAATCTTAGTACGGCCTTTCACCCTCAAACGGACGGCCAAAGTGAACGAACGATACAGACTTTGGAGGACATGTTACGCGCTTGTGTGATGGATTTGGGTGGAAATTGGGATACCCACTTGCCCTTAGTGGAATTCTCATACAATAATAGTTATCACACTAGCATTCAGGCCGCCCCGTTTGAAGCTTTGTATGGACGAAAGTGTCGATCCCCGCTATGTTGGGCGGAGACCGGGGATAAACAACTCCTTGGTCCGGACTTAGTTCAGGAGACCACAGACAAGATCATTCAAATACGAGACCGTATCAAGGCGGCTCGCGATAGACAAAAGAGCTACGCAGACAAGGGGCGCAAACCATTAGCTTTCGAGGTCGGAGACATGGTATTGTTGAAAGTCTCGCCTTGGAAGGGCGTAGTAAGGTTTGGTAAACGTGGAAAGCTGAACCCACGCTACATTGGACCTTTCGAAATACTGGAAAAGATCGGAACAGTTGCTTACAAATTGAAACTACCAGAAGAGCTTAGTAGTGTACACGACACGTTTCACGTGTCTAATCTCAAGAAAAGTCCTACTCAAGAAATGGTCGTCATCCCAGCGGACGAGATACACGTTAACGACAAACTCCAATTTACAGAGGAACCTGTTGAGGTTACAGACTGGAAAGTGCACAAGACACGGAGGAGTCGTAGGAAGTTGGTTAAAGTTCGCTGAAACTTGCGTCACGGACCCGAGTATACGTGGGAACGTGAGGATCAAATAAAATCCAAGTACCCTCACCTGTTTCAAGACTCCCCTGCAACCGATAACACGACTTGAATTTCGGGACGAAATTCTTCTAACGGGGGGAGAATGTGACAACTGGCAAAAATAATGGTAATTCCGTACAACCTAAGCACTTGATTTAACGTTTAATTACGTTCATTACGATTTAATTAATGCATGTTTATGTCATACAAAGTCTAGCAATCATAGGGCATGGTTATATATGTCAAACAACAATAATACAATCGCCACGTCGCGAGAAAACTGCAAACTATGTCCTAATATGTTGGCAAAATGCTGAAAACACTATTCACCTGAACACACTATTCATGCCAGCAAGTTTCGAAAATTGTCGGAACGAGCGACGAAGGGCATGAATGCACTTGGTAGATGAAATACAAATAAAAATCCCTTAGCAGGGACCCTAAACACCAAAACATATTAAACTTTTCGAAAAAAAAAAACACCTAAACATAAAGTGTCCGATCCGCGCCAAAACTATAACAAAAATAAATTGTCTGCAACATTAAAATGCGGCATTTTGATGTCCGTAGAACTTGTAAATAATATTTTACAACTTAAATAATCTTGGAGATATCATTGGGATATCCGAAACACAAGTTACCAGCGTTTCGTCGCTACTTGCACAACTTATCCGTTTTGATCCGACGGACTAGTAAACGGTATTTTTATCACCCTAACGCCTAAACGAATCATCTAGTGAACTAGTTAGCGATATTTTGGTGTCGTAAACGCCTTGAATAGACGCCATAACCTCGACGGTAAATTAAAACCATCGCTCCCGGTATGATATAACACTTTTTATACAATACCCGATATCGAACCGACGAGCGAACTAGTGGCATTTTTACTATCCAAAACCTATACCCACTAAACTAGTAAACAAATTTGACCTTGTTTATAATCCTAAACTACCCTTAACATCTAATTACCTAATTACATCTAATAGCTAACATATCTAACATAATTAAAAATTCTAACACATGTCTTGTTATAAAAAAAAAAAACAAATCTTGTGGCCATACCCACAAAAATCGGCCAAACATGACCCTACTAAACCACCCTATGAATTCCTAGAGTGATGGAGGATAATGTTCAATATCTTGTCATTTTTTTACCGTCCAAGATTTGCAATAATTAAACAATATAACCTACATCCTTTCTAATATTTGCAAACACCTTCAAAATTCATAACACACCCTCTTTGTCTCTCTACCTCACGGCAGCCCCAAACACCCTCACTTCTTTCTTTTTCATTTACTAAGCTCACCAATTTAAGCTTTGTTAAGCCATTTTAAGAAGGTCTAAGGTGCTTGCATACATGAAGCACCATTAGAGATCATTTGGGAGCTTTCAAGCCTTCTTAATCTTCATCATAAGGTCCATAAATCTTTGCAAAGTTGTAAGACTCTACACACCCACTTTTTAAGCATGATTTATTATGTAGATTATGTACAAATGTTCATCTTGAACCCTACAACAAAACCAAGCTTAAAAACTCTAATCTCACAATAAAAGTCTAATAAATAAGATGTATATTTTGTTGGTTATGTTAATATGTGTTAGATTATGCTTATGTTAATGTTGATTATGTTAAAGTAGAGTGTTTACAAAGATGATCTTGTGTAAATTAGACTAACAAGGATGATCTAAACATTTTTATGTTTAGATCTTAACAAGATCATCATCCATATAATACATGAACTTTATATTAAACTTGAAAAAGATTTATGGCCAAAATAACTTTTATAAAAAAAAACATCATGATGTACACTATAAAAGTGTTAAAAGTATGTTAAATTTATTTTCTAGTAAACCTATTAAAAGATTTAATAAGTGCTATCATTTTCTTATTAAAAATGTGATTAAGAATATATAAAGTTCAAAAGTTATATGGAAAATTATGTGGAAAATATTACTTGAAAAAGTAGTGCTTTGGAACTTGATTGTGATTATGGGCTTAAACGTGAAACTAATACGTTTTTAAGACGTGGAAAACGCCATAGTTTAGGGGAAATTATGGCGAAATTTTCTAAGAATCTAATCACGTTTAAAGTATAATTAACGAGGTGATTAACGGGGTTAAACGTGATTAGTGATCTTAATTGTCATTAAGAAAGTTTTAACAAAAAGGTTTAAGTCCTAAACTATGAAGGTTTTTGATAAAACAACTTATATATCTTTATAAGTTAAAAAAAAAAGAGGTTATTTATTATATCTATGTATATATTTTTTTAGGGAGAAAAAAAAAAGAATATACGTATATGTTTTCCAACCTTTATATGTGTATGTGTATAAATACATGTGTATTGTGTGTATGTACTAGAGTTAGGATCCTACAAACTAAACACAAAATACACTACACATAACAAACTCCAAAAACATGTCGACGAAAGAATGTAAAATACATGAGAAAACGAATGCAAGTTATATTACACTTTGACATGAAGCGCGGATAACGAACAATCGGACCTCGGGCGAACCGTACAAATAATATATATATTTCGACCAAATAATATATATGCATATAACACCAAAAACCGACGCGAAATATCAAATAAATGTCATAGTGTATAAATGCGTCGCCATCGGCAACGGTCACCATATCGACACGACACGGGGTGGATACTTATCACGGACGACACGCGGGCGTTCCGGACAATAAAATACATGGTAACGACTCCTGCGACGAACTCTAAAAATAATACATTTTTAGACATGTAATATATATATATTTAGACGCCAAAAATTTCGGAAAGTGTAAATCGAAAATCGCCAAGTGTGCACATATACAAATATATATGTCTACGAATACCTATAAAATACACTCAAAATACACTTGTGAAAAAAATACAAGAACACTTGGTGTGATAATGGGCTAGTAAAAGATCATTTATTTAAAAGTTGGACTAACCCATTAACATGTAAATGGGCTAGTTCCAAATGCACTAATAATATGGATTAAGCCCAACAACTTAAAAGACATGGGCTAGGGCCCAATGAAAAATACATGGTATATTTTAGTAAAAATATATTATAAAAATACATTACAAATACAATATACTTACACGTATAAATACGGTACACCGCACGTATAAATATGGTATACCTACATGTATAATTACGGTATACTACACGTATAAATACGACATACGTATACGTACAAAATACGTAAATACATAATGATGTACTCATATACACTTGTTAAAGTGTACACTCACAATGAATACCGTACACGTACATTAACATATATACAATGTTAAAAATAAATATTTTTAACAACTATATCTTAAAAAGATATACATATACATATATAATTGTGAAACAAATATATACCTAAAACAAACCGATCGTACGTATACATGTGAACGATGTTCACCGAACTTAAAGATATATATTTTTGAGGAATATATATTTCATACAACAAACATGCGTCGTGCACGGCACAAAGGCGCTACTGGACTCGGTCCACTTATACTTGTACGACACAAGGACTTATACATGCTATACCCACATATACTCGTGCGAAGCACGGATACTTACAAAGGGCGATGCCCGTTCTAACACATTATGAACTCAAGAAGTGTGTGTATATATATATATATATATATATAATAAAACGAACATACGAAACAAATGTCAACATATTTAAAATACACAAGGGTTCCATATACAATAATGTTCAAGATGAGCAACGTGTACATAAATTAACATAAACCCAAGTGTCTAATGAGTTAGAGCACTTGTAGGTTATTACGCGCTAATTGGATACCCGAACTGCTAGCATACATACGGACGCAAACTTGTGAGTTCATGTCCCCCTTTTCTTTTAAACGTTTTTGGTTTTACAACTCTCGGGGGGAAATACATGTTACTATGGTATGGTTAAGCAACAAAATGAATTAGTAGATCACGTGCGAATAGGCTGATACTTAAAGCACCATTAATCTTGTTTAAGACCACGGAACAAAGGGGGTAGATCTATCGGGTACAGGGCGAGCCCCACTCATGGGTCCTTGTGTGGCCACATGGAGTTTCCTTTGTTACCCTCGCCGGGTGGACCGGTACTAAATCGCTTACGGGTTGGTGGCTTCCTATGTCGGCACACATATTAATGTCCTAGCTACACATTAATGATCAACATGTTCATTTACGCTTTACATACCAGATTTCGATACTTGAACTTTCAAATGTTTTACAAATTCATTTGATGATTACGAACTTAAAACACATGAACTCGCTCAACTTTTGTTGATGTTTTCAAACTTACATGTATTTCAGGTAACTAAGTGGATCTTGGTGCAACAAATTATGAAGTTTCAAGTTTTCTATGAAGACGATGTCATCCGTATTTTGGAGGGTTTGATCCATATATCCCGTCTTCGAACGGGACATAGGATGCAAAACCTCGTTATTTCAAAAACTTTATTTTGAACAAGTCTTGTTTGTAGAACTTATAAACTTATGTTGTCTTTTGCTACAAAACAACTTTTGACTTGTATCTTTACATTATGGAATGGATGAACATCGTGTATGTTTTATATCATATAGTTTGTTTACTTACATCGTATGCTGTGGAAACCGATCAAGTCACACTACGCGCTTCCGCCTTTGACACGGGTGTGACATAGAACACCCAAATCGATTAGACGTTTGATTTTATATGATTTTTTAAGATTAGTCAAAATCCGTATGAAAAGCTACGAAAATCATGTTTAGGCCCCTTTCAAGTTCGACTCAAATCATCAAATGCACCCCTTTCTATGACTAAAACTTTTGGTAATGGTTAGAAACCTATAACACAATGATTATAGGTTAAGAGATGTCAAAAACTTCATCAATCTCAAGAAATCATCATATGGACCCTAATTTTTTTTTATCATCTTCTCAACTTACACTTAGGCATTTCGTCGTACACGTTAAGTGCATAGAGTTCTAGCTTCTCATTTAGTTAGATTTATTAACCTCCTACACCCAATTTTTCATAACATTTTGAGCATACTTTCACTAGAGTCAATTCATTCATGACCTATGTCTTGTATGCCCTATGGAGAGATGCACCCATCTTCCTCCTACAAAGCAAAGAAAAATTATAAAAAAAAAGCATTATCATGAGATTAACAAAGAAACAAATCGTTGTAATTATTGTCACAAATTTAAAATGTTTATTTTTTTCGATTAATGTTTATCGTTGTAATTTTCTTAGCAAATTTATAATGTTCAGCATATTGCATTTCGTATTTGTATCGATCAATGAATCATGGTTAAAGTATTGTGTACTTATGGTTGAATTGATGGAAAGATTGATAAACTAACCCAAGACCAACTATGCTAAGAATGATTGCAAAGGTGTGTGTCAAGCAAGTTTAATTATATGTTTCAAACATGGAAATGCCATAAAAGTCATTATTGCCAAAGCCAATTGCGAGTTATTTAAATTTATATGAACCAAACATCTAAGAAGATTCGTCTATGTTAGACACTGCCAAAGCCAATTACGAGCTATTTAAATTTATATGAACCAAACATCTAAGAAGATTCGTCTATGTTAGACACTGCCAAAGCCATTTGCAAGGTATTTAAATTTATATGAACCAAACATCTAAGAAGATTCGTCAGTTAGACATAGAGAACCATGGTGTATTGTATTCCCATCAAGTGAAGTCAAAAATGACTTGAGGAAAGACTGAAACCCAAGAGTCTGTGTTTTTAAAAAAATGCAAGTTATAAAAAAGGGTAATTTTGTAGACTGTTTCAATTACACAATATTAAAACACTAATATAAAATTTAGTTACCTTAGAAAACAAAAAAAAAAAAAGTTTGATTAACTTTAGTAAAATAATGAGCAAACTTGGTTACTTTTTTATGGTAATTTCCTTATAAAATCCATCCATTTAAGAAAGTTTTCAGAGGTTTCTAAAACCTTTTTTCCTATATTCTCTTCTTTATTCTTTTCTTTTTCTTACTTTTCTATTAATGGAAATGTAGTTTTACTGAGTCTGTAATTTGTGTGTCTCTATCTACAAGATTAGAAAGATGTAGCCGGTAATTCCTACTAAATAGCAATTGGGGAGAAGATATTAGCACACAAATATGTTTTCTAGTGATAAGTTGTTTTTGTAATCTCTCATTTGTATAATACTTTTAATAAATTATTTTGTAAACTGCAATTTCCTCAAAAGAATAATTTTATAACAAGTATAACATTTTGAAAAAATAGTCAATAGTCTACAAATAACATATTCACTCATTGCAGCTTATATTGTAAATATTGAACTACCATTTTATAAAATGTTAAACTCAGAGTCAAGAGTGTGAATATTAAACTAGAGTGTTCAAAGTCCAAATTCTTGACACTCTGGGGACTATATATTTTTTTTCCTGATTTGTAATGCTGACACTCTGGGGTTCATGAGAGAAGGCTCGCTAGTGTGTACGTTTAACGAACCTATGTCAAGAAAGAAAAGTTGGAGCACAAATCTCAGACTTGAATTGTTGAACTTATTTCTACTGATTGAAAGCAAGTTCTAAACATTAGCTAAGCTTCGTGCAATACTTTCAAGTTCTAGAAATTTATGGAAATTTTATGTGTATAATTTGTCAGATTTGTTTATTTATTATTAGATAGCTAAATCATATTTGGCTATATGTGTTTTTTTTATGGATTTTAAACTTTGACGTACACGATCAGAAATTGTTGAAATTATTCTGCAATTATAGTAATTGATTTGGATCATAATTCAAAGGGTTTTTTTTAATTGCAAAAATGAATGTTTTTGGTGCAAAGATTAATTATGTTGTTAAACATAGATATAATGATTTCAAATGATCAATTAGTTTGGTTAATTTTATAGCTTTTTGGATTTATTCCGATGTGTAGAAAAAACCATATATTATTTTTTTTTGTCTTGTAGTGTATATTCTGATGGAAAACTTTAAACTGACAATGCATAACATGTTTAGACTAATAAATAAAAGCACATACACAGCAGACACCACAATCAACATATCTGAATAGGGTTTCAAAACATGTCTGAAAAGCAGATATCCAAATATTATGACAGACCATAAACATATATTCCAATTAGTGTTGATAAAGGACTCAAAAGTAGGCCTTGCAGATAAGATAAAGATCAAATGCTATACAAGATGTTATTCAGTTTCTTTATGATCTTTGAAACACCATTATCTGAGACATAAGGCTCTCCAATCTGTAGAATTACACAATATAATTACATCATTGATAAATGCATAAACAAGTTTAAATGGATGCAACCTTTGATCTAACACAGATCATTGCATAATTAAACAGATTTAGAAGTAATACTTTTTTTTGAATGACAAATGTTACTTAAACACATTTAAAACAAATACTTTTTTTTAAACTAATACTTGAACTCAACTTTTCTTAAACGATTCGTCAAAGTGAGGCGATTCCAACTTATACTTATAACTTCATAACAGTATGGTGAAAGAAAACAAAATCAGTACTCTACTTGAAAAATAATTGGAATGAGTACTTGCATGCAATGATGCAAACAAATGTAAACCCCATTAGAATGAAAGTATATATGAACGTCTCAAAATAATGAAACAGAATTTGAAGCTTTAACTAGATTAAAATATTTGCTGGCCAGAGATGTATATGGGGTAAACAAATTATAACGAGAACGCGAAAAATAACATAAATAAATATCTCTAGGTGTTAAAACGTCTAAAAAAGTATTGTTTAAGTGCAATTTTTATTGTTTAACACTCTACATTAAAAAAAAAGGAACATAAACATATTAGTTTGATTTTTTGTTAATGTATATAACTAATTAACCACACATGTTTTTTTAACAACAAACTTACACACTAATCAGATCTACTTCTAATTACATCAATGTCCACTAGGATTAAAACCCGTACCAGATAAGGGGGAGGGGGTGGTGATCACTCATCACTCACAATATCCAATCAAGTTCCGCAATGTAATCAACCATTATTCCATCACTCATAACACACAACAATAAACCCTCACACCCCCTCACATCCTTCCATTTATCACGCGTGAAATATATCACGGGAATTAAAATTCAAGCGTTAAATTTGCTAGGTGGCGGTGGTTTGTTTGCATTTTCCATGCGTGAAGAAATCCATCACGGAGGAATTCTCCTCCCACCCCGCCTGCCCTAAGAGGGGCAACACTTTAATATACTCTTTGGTACCAATAGATTACAAGCCTTTGGTAAGTACACATGCCTACGGCCTACCCATATGTAAATCTGATACAAAATAAAAGAAAACATATATGTAAATCAGTTTCATGTTTTTATACATATAACCAATGCTGTATGTAAGAGACGATTTAAAAGAGACGATTTAAAAAAAATATATAAGTCACTCAAAAAGAAAATAATAAATGATTTATAATTCTACTATATTATAATAATTTTGTATTCTGTAATGATACTCATGGTATATGCGACGTGTGATTGTAAACGAAATATAAGGTTTACCTGAGCATGTATGGTATGAACAACCATATCGCTAACGATAGAAAAACTAGCATTTACGACGTCAAAGCCTTCTTCATGGATCACACGAATGGTTTCACTGAACAAGTGCCGAAATTCAACCCCAGTGATGAGAATTGCTTCAAGAGATGACCCAATTACACGAACATCAATCTGTGGTGTTCTTTGTTGCCCCACCATCAAACTCGAGATTTTGGTGTCTTTCTTATGATTAATTTCCAGTTCCTTCAACCGCATCCTCTTATCCTTTTCGTTTTTCATTTTCTCTAGTTTTATTTGTAATTTCTTGATGTAGTTTGCAGCTTCCTGAAGTTGATCTGGTTGTGATATCACATCCTGCAACATTAATGAAAGTAAAACTAATCAACATAGCAAAAATTCAACCCATCAAAAGAGGGCTCTATAGAACTTAAAGATCATGAGTAGTGATATTACCCTAAAATTTGAAGATGAAGTAGGTTTAAAAGAAAGTTTACTTTTTTTTGAACGGCCAATGAATTCTCTAAATGGGCTACTGGTGAAATTCACCACATTGGGATACACTCGTCTCCGAACTAGGGAAAACCCTCACCTAGGGCAGAAGCCCGTGAACACTCGCCCAAAGGTACGGCAGTGCGGTGAGGTAAAACCATTCAGTTCAAGGATCGCGAACTAGCGATCGCCGCCTACTCGCCTAGTCTCCCATCATCAGCAGGTGCTGCTGAAAACTAATGGGGAAAAGTAGGAATTGAACTTGGGTCTCTTGGAAGCCTGAGTCTCTCCCTTACCACTCCATCACAAGGTCATTGGCAGGTCATTGGCAAAGAAAAATATCAAGATAAGTAATTTTTCATCCAATGAGGATGAAAGGGACTCGTATATTTTTAAATTGGGGAATTGGCTTGTAATAATACCACCTAGACCTTATTGGCCATTAATAATCCCACCTCAGAATATTCCTCCCACCAGTCCCACCTTTCACATATTTTTCCTACAATGGTCCCCCGTTAAAAAAACTTAACGGAGTTAAGCTTTTTTCCAAATTACAAACATATTTTTTAGGGCTTTTGATCAGAACGATGATACAAGTCCATTGATATAAAACTTACTTCGAAATGGTGCTCCAAGTGACTTGATTTTGGTTAATTGGCAACTTAAACACCCGAATTAAAGCGATGTTTTCATCGCTTGAAGCACCGTTTCGTGGCAAGTTTTACATTAATGGACTCGTATCGTCGTTCTAATCAAAATCCGTAAAAGATCTGTTTGTAATTTGGGAAAAAGCTTAACTTCGTTAAGTTTTTTTAACGGGGGACCATTGTAGGAAAAATAAGTGAAAGGTGGGACTGGTGGAGGGAATATTCTGAGATGGGATTATTAATGGCCAATAAGGTATAGGTGGGATTATTACAGGCCAATTTCCCTTTTAAATTTAATTTTTTGTATGAGAGAATATCAAGATAAGTAATTTTTTGATATATTGAGATGGAGATAAGAGAGTGGGGGAGAGAGAGAGAGAGTAAACCCTAGAAGATTCATGAGGCACAATAGAATGGAGTTCGGAGTATAGGGCCTTCATGTGAGTCCTTCTGTTTTTCTCAATGGTTCTTCTGTCAACCCTACAAGATGAACTTGGGTTGCATTCCATTAGTCCGAACGTAGTGGGGCGGCATAATTGGGCGGTATGCCCTCATAGCGCCGGTATAGCGCCGGCACACCACCACAAGGGGCGCCATCAATCGAATTTTTGGGGGTGGCGCGATAATTTTCGCGGCGCCATGCATTTGGATTGTGTTTGTTTGATTTTTTTTTTTCAGTTTGTTTGAATGCTCTGTTTTTTTGACATTTTGTGTTGCAGGCTCGAAGAAGAAGGCAGACAAGGAAGATGGAAGAATTAGGGTTTTGTTTTTTATGGGTTTTGGGCTGGGCTCAAAAGGTTTTGGGTTTTATTGAGCCAAGAAGCCCAGTTATCAATGTAATGTTTTTATAAAGGTAGAAATTAATTAAAAGGTTTTGTTTTTAATTATGTGTAAGGTTTTTTTATTTATTTTATTTCAACGTTTTTTTTTTATTTTATTGTAATGTTTTTTTATTTAATGAAATGGTTTTTAATTTTATAAAGTTAGAAATTATTAAAAAAATGAAAATTAATTAATTGAGTAATGATGACAAAGGGGCTTTATAACTACGGCCTCAAATTGCATAACGCTCCATAAAGCCCCTTGCTGACGTGGCATGCCACATGTCGCATAACGCCCCTAAAAGGGCTTTATGACTACACATGCCCTTACTTCTGTCACACTTTGTCTTCACAAATGAAGGGATCTTCGCCTGTTTTTATAGCTTCAGATCCATTTCTGTTCACTCTGATTGTGAAAAGTATTTACTAAAGAAAACACCTTTTGTGGGATCCACATACTTCAAAAAACACTATCCAACAAATTTATAATTGTTCTTGATACATATAACGGTGTTTTTTGTTACAGAAAATAAAAATTTGAAATTATAAATATGGTTTTTTTCTTTCAGTTTAATTCAAATTCTACACCATGCATTGTAAAATTATAATTAAGGTTTTTTTCTTTCAGTCTAACCTTAAACTAAAATGGTTTTTTCTGTTTAAATACCAGAACATGTAAAACATTTAAATATCTAAACATTAAAATCATATTTTAAAATCGTACAAAAATGCGTACGTATTTTTCTTTTTCATTAGGTATTTATGGTTGTTAAACACTTTAAATAATTGTGTTCTACTTATTACTCCAACAACCAACAATCTGTTTCCCATTAGGGGAAAAGACCATTTTAGCCCTCCATATGTAGGAAAATATCTCTTTACTTCCATTAATCTGATCTCTGGCCAGTGGCGGACCCAGGAATTTTTCTATGGGGGTGCGGAACATTTTTAAAAATTTTAGGCCCCTAGGTATATGAGTAAAAAAATCGGTTCGTATCGGGTCGGGTCGGGTCATGTAAAACAAACGAACATCAAACTAAATTTATATAATAATCAAAAACATGTAAACTTTGTTACAAACATAATTAAAACGTCGACGCCCTACGAGTTTTCATTTTTTGAAATCTATCCAAAACATCATTTAAAACTAAATTTTTAAACAATTCTTTCTCTATATAATATAAGTTCATCGCTCCATAACATAGTGTTTCAATTTTAATTTTCAACTATTCAAGCCTAGAAATCATAACGTTAGTTGTAATCACCCTAAAAATATATAAACAACATAATCACCCTAAAAATCATCTAAAAAACCATAAACAACGTCAAAACACATAAAGTTTCAAAGTCATTTAACAACTTTGTTACCTTTTTTTCTCCTATAACATCAACCAAAATCATCAAAATAACAAAGAAACTTACCCGTGTTCGGATTCCGGTTAGATTTGGTTTCAAACGACGGTGGTATGGTGGCTGATTATGGTGGTTGCCGGCTGCTGGACTGTTGACGCTGGGTGATGTTGTTCGTTGGCAGTGCAAGACGCAAGAGAGAGAGAGAGCGGGAGATAATTTCTAAAAGTTTTGGGCTTTAATTATTTTATTATAGTTTGAAATATTGTTGGGTTTGGTTAATGGGCTAAGACTTAGTGGGCTAGCTAGTTAGGAATTATAAGTGGGTAAATGTATGGGTATTTGGGTTTAGTTAGTTAGGTATTAAAAGTTATATAATTTAGGTAGTATTTTTTTTTTTAAATAAGAGTTTACCAAAAAAAATTAAAATATAAATTGATAACAATTTTTACCTAAGGGGTGCGTTCAAGGGTGCGGTCGAAAAATCCAAGGGGTGCGGACGAAAAATTCCAAGGGGTGCGGACGGGATTTTCGACAGAATTTAACACTAAATTTTTTTCCCCCAGGGGTGCGCCTGCCCACCTTGAAGTGGGCTTGGGTCCGCCCCTGTCTCTGGCTAGTTTCGAAATCAAAAGCGTGCGTTTAGTTTGTAGAATTTTGTAATTTGAAGTTTGTCTCTAGCTAAGCAAAACATATTAGGATATATATATATATATATATATATATATATATATATATATATATATATATATATATATATATATATATATATATATATATATATATAGGGAGAAGATCATGCGAGAACCACCTCTTATTGTGAGAACCGCGAGAACCAATATGAACACACCAAAAATGCCTAAAAATAGCTAAAAATCAAAAAAAAAATTTTGCATTTTTTAATTTTTTTTATAAAAAAATCGCTACATTTCAAAGCCAAAAAAATTTTTTTTTTTTTAAAAAAAAATTTTTTTGGCCTTCTAAAAGTAGCGATTTTAACATAAAAAATATTAAAAAATACAAAAAAAAATTTTTAGATTTTTTTTTAGATTTTTTTAGGTTTTTTGGGGGTTTAGTTTTTAGCATTTTAGCTTGAAGGGGGGGAGGTGGGGTTAGGTTTTTTTTTAGCATTTAGCAAGGGGGGGGGGTTTAGGTTTTTTTTTTTTTTTTGGGGGGGGGGGGGGGTTAGGTTTTTTTTTTTGGGAGGGGGGGGGGTGGGGGGTTTAGGTTTTTTTTTTGGGGGGGAGGGGTGGGGGTTAGGTTTTTTTAGGTTTTTTTAGGTGGTTCTCGCATGAGCCCCTCCCTATATATATATATATATATATATATATATATATATATATATATATATATATATATATATATATATATATATATATATATATATATATATATATATATATATATATATATATATATATATATATATATATATATATATATATATATATATATATATATATATATAGGAAAAGTGGAAAATACAATACGGCTTAACATACATCACGTACGACAACGTGCGTGATTATGTGTATAACGTGCGTGATTAATGTTTTCCAACATGCGTGATTAATGTTTTTCAACATGCGTGATTTAGGTTTCTTAGTTTATGACGTGCGTGATTTTCAAATGAATATGCGTAATTATCTGTCGTACGTGATGTACGTTAAGCCGTATTATATGTTAATTGGCATAAATATATATATATATATATATATATATATATATATATATATATATATATATATATATAGGGTAAGGTTCATGCGAGAACCACCCTTATTGCGAGAACTGCGAGAACCGCGAGAACCAATATGAATACAAAATAAAATCTTAAAATTATCAAAAAAACACTCAAAATTTTTTTTATTTTTTATTTTTTAATATTTTTCTTAAAAAATTCACTATATTTCGTTACCATAAAAAAACTTTTTTTTTTCGAGTAACAGTTATCCATGCACATGTGCATATGTATCATTACTTCTTCGACAAACTCGGTAATACGTTATCAGGAATAGACAATTGCGCTTTAATTTTTAATACCATTCGTAATACACTACTTTTTACATTACCAATATTCAAAATGCACATGTGCATCATTAGGTATAAACATGATATAACGTGTTTTGGTACAAAAAGTTTGTGATTTTGAATAGAGAAGTATATCTAGTGGTTGATGGTCTGTTATAGTTGTCAATTTATGATTTAATATGTTGATTGAATGGTTTAAATGGTGTTTACATACATGTAATAAAGTGAAAATATTGGTAATGGTATTGTATTATGGATGGTAGGAGGTAATGGTATTGTATTATGGATGGTAGGAGGTAATGGTAGTGTATTATGGATGGTATGATAGATAAAAGGGAAAGTGTATTCAAAGTAGTGTACCAAAACACCTTATTTCATGTTGATACATATAGATGCACTTGTGCATTTTTAATATTGGTAATGTAAAAAGTATTGTATTACACATGGTAGTGTAAATGAAAGTGCAATTATCAAATAGTTGTAATGAAATACGGAATTTGTCAAAGAAATGACAAAAATGCACATGTGCATGTTTGTGTATTATGGATGGAATGATAGATGAAAGAAAAATTAGTGTACCAAAACATCTTATTTCATGTTGATACATATAGATGGACATGTGCATTTCTAATATTGTGAACGTAAAAAGTAGTGTGTTACACGTGGTAGTGTAAATGAAAGTGCAATTGCCTAATATTTGTAATGAATTACAGAATTTCTCAAAGAAATAATAAAATGCACATGTGCATGGATAACTATGACTCGGAATTTTTTTTATTTTTTTGAATTTTTTTATTGTAAACGAAATATAGCGAATTTTACAAAAAAATAGTAAAAAAATAAATAAAAAGTTGGGTGTTTTTTAGATTTTTTTAGGTTTTACTATTTGTGTTCACACTGGTTCTCGCGGTTCTCGCAATAAAGGGTGGTTCCTAAGGGATCCTTCTCCTATATATATATATATATATATATATATATATATACACACACACACACACACACACACACACACTCACACTAGGTTATCACCCGTAAATTTTCCGGGTAGGAAAATTTAATTTAGAACAAATAAAATATAAAAATAACATTTTTAACCTTTAAAGTATTCTCTTTTCCCTTTCTCCACCATAAATTTTTAATTCGGTTTCTTAAACTTTTTCTTGTTGTAAACTTCACATCACTATTATACTATTTCCAATACACCAGTATAGTACTTGCTATTGAATTCAATGCAGTAAGTAGTTCCAAAACATTCAAAAATCTGTATAAATTCATTTTAAATGCAGTAAGTTGTTCCAAAACGTTCAAACATCAGCCCTAGTTCAAAAAACAAACAACACTTTCTTATTATGATGATATAACATTAACAGGAAATAGTCCCCCTATTAAAGGCATTTACATACACATAAACAAATCAACTTAAAACAACACTTGCCTAAAATTTGGCACAAATATTTTAATTATATAAATGTTAAGCTACTAACGCAAATATTATAGTACACTAAATAATTGAAATACATGAATGAGAAAAAATCAAAAATCGTTAAAGATTTCTTCAACCGACCTGGACAGTCTGTTTTCAACCGACCTGGACAGTCTGTTTTCAACCCGACCATCTTGCCACCTTCATATTCTATCTTCTTGAACGTATATTATGATTTTGGCACAAAAGTTAAATAGGTTTTTTTTAGTCTTGTTTTACGCTTTTTTTTTTAATTTAGTAACCGTTTGGTTGCTACTTATCAAGTTATTTGGTGGTCGTTGCATTTCTTTCCTCAGGTTTTTTTACCCCTTACTTTCTAATATGTGTCAGTATAAATTCAACTGCCTCTAAGTTTTATGTCACGTGAGTCACTTGGTTTAGATATTCGTGTTTTTATCTTACGTTTTTCCTAGTTTTAATCTCGTTCAGTTGTTACTTAGCATGGAGTAAATTGCCATTTTAGTCCCTGAGGTTTGGTCCAAATTGCCATTTTAGTCCAAATAGTTTTTTTTCTACTCTGGGTCCCTGACTTTTCCATTTTCTTACCATTTTGATCACATTGCCAAACTCAGTCAAAAATCTAGTTATAAGCAGGGGTATTTTTGACATAATTGTTGTGTAGTGATTACCAGGGATAGTTTACAACAGAATTTATAAACCCCATAATAATTTAATGCCAAAAATACCCCTGATTATAACTTGGTTTTAGACTAATTTAGGCAATGTGATCAAAATGGCAAGAAAAAGGAAAAGTCAGGGACCTAAAGGAGAAAAAAAACTATTTGGACTAAAATGACAATTTGGATAAAAACTCAGGGACTGAAATGGCAATTTACTCCTTAGCATGTGATTTTTCGTACTAACGTTGCCCCTCATTGCAATGCATGGGGGGGGGGGGGCAACGACTATTTTTAAAGTGATGGTAGTGAGCAGGGGCGGACCTACCCACAGTTGTGGGTGGGCAGGTGCAACCCTTGAGAAAAAAACAAATTAGTGTTAAATTTCGCGCAAAATCCCGACCGCACTATTTGGAAATTTTCAACCGCCCTCTTAGAAAAAAAATCTTATGAATTTATTAAAAAATTGTAAACACCGATTTTTATTAAAATATAACTGTTGGACCATTCTATGACCCGAAAAAGTCAGTTAAGGCAGTTCATCTTTGCGTACAAAGGCGGAATCAGTGTAGACAAAGTAAGAACAGCTGTTCCTCTTAATTTCCTCTTTATAAACACTTTCTGGGTCGTTTTACAACAAATCTGACAAAAATCCGGCAGCACCTCGACTCTGATTTCGCTCTGACTGTTACATAAGCGAAATCACATACAGGTATTTATAGACTTTTGATTTCGCTCCAACAACATGTACCTATAAGCGAAACCCTATGAGCGAAACCCCTAAATAACCTATGAGCGAAACCTACACTACAATTGTACACTGGAGCGAAATAGTAACTATCTGATTTCGCTTCTAATGACACACATGTCATTATGAGCGAAATCACCCTCTAACATCCCATTTCCTAATTTTCGACTCCATACAACCTATCTAGACATAAGACTCAATACAAACATAGTCAACAGACATTCAGTGCACCAACAGACTCCCCCTTGGATGTTGACGAAGTTTTCAGCTCTGAGTCTTCAGTCTTGGTCTTTTCTCCAACTCTGTCTTTTCATCGTAAAAAATCTATCTTCACAGGTTCAGGATCACTTCCTAGCTCCATCTTCAGAATACTTAATTCCATGTCTAGCTAGTTCCAGCTTCAGGTGCCCAAACCTCTCGATCATTTTTGAAACTGATTCATTCTTTAAACACCCAAACAAATCAAATTCTTTCCTAAGAAGTTTCTTTTTGTTTTTCACGATTTCAGTACTTCCTAAAAATTTCTTTTCTAACTTTTTCCAGAGATCTTTTGCACTAGAGTATTCGATCAGAGAGATTATATCTTCACGAACAGATTGAAACAACAGCGTAATACATTTCTGCTCAGAAACAAACGACTCTATCTCATCAGATGTTGATAAAGTTTCACCCTATTTGCCTCCATTATCGTATCCATTTTTGAGACTCTTCCAGCTAGGGAACGCAAAAGCCATCAACCAATCTTCGAATTTCTTTGCCCACCGACTATACTCCTCGATAGCCATCAACTTCGGTGGTTTATTGTAAGTTCCGAAAGCACTTTCAACCTCCAAAGCATCCGATAATTTCTTCTTGGCGTTTGGCGGGTTCTCATTGTTGTTGCTAGTAGATGTTTCCAGCAAAAGCGTACATGTCGCTAAACGGGTTCAAGAAAATGCCATCCATATTGAGTGTACCTGACAAATCAGCAAACACTTAGAAAAATTTTCGAAATTTCGAAAAACAGTGATTTCGAATGAAATCACCTATCAGCGAAATCAACAGAATGCACTATGAGCGAAATCAGATGTACACTCGAGCGAAATCAGACATACACTCGAGCGAAATCAGATTTTGACTGATAAGCGAAATCAGCTATATACCACACGAGCGAAATCAACAAATTATGTCCCTACGAGCGAAATTAGGATGTATCTACGAGCGAAATCAGAACATTTTATGTCCTTATTAGCGAAATCAAGCAATTTCGAGCGAAATCCCTTCGATGATTGTAAAAGCGAAATCAGGTTTTTAGCTAATTTTCACCATTTTTAGTCCGAATTTTAACTTGATTCTTTCTAGGGTTTGTTATTTCTATGTTTTATACATTATATTCAAAATTCAGGCCATTTCAACCGTAGGAACCAGTTTAAATCAGAAAGGTATAAGAAGAAGTGAGTAGAAGTAAGAGAATCTGGTAGAATCAAGCTGTAGTAGTATGAACTCCTCGTCCTGAGCTCTGATACCACTTGTTGGACCGTTCTATGACCCGAAAAAGTCAGTTAAGGCAGTTCATCTTTGCGTACAAAGGCGGAATCAGTGTAGACAAAGTAACAACAGCTGTTCCTCTTAATTTCCTCTTTATAAACACTTTCTGAGTCGTTTTACAACAAATCTGACAAAAATCTGGCAGCACCTCGACTCTGATTTCGCTCTGACTGTTACATAAGCGAAATCACATATAGGTATTTATAGACTTCTGATTTCGCTCCAACAGCATGTACCTATAAGCGAAACCCTATGAGCGAAATCCCTAAATAACCTATGAGCGAAACCTACACTACAATTGTACCTTGGAGCGAAATAGTAACTATCTGATTTCGCTTCTAATGACACACATGTCATTATGAGCGAAATCACCCTCTAACATCCCATTTCTTGATTTTCGACTCCGTACAACCTATCTAGACCTAAGACTCAATACAAACGTAGTCAACAGACATTCAGTGCACCAACAATAACCTAGTTTGTAAGTGTACAGGAACAATACAATCGAATATCAAACACCAAACAAGTAGCGGAAATACAAGCAAGATGTCGAAGATTGAAAAGCAAAGTATATTGATTCAAGACAAAGAGCACACGATTTCTGTGAATCGTCTGGTACTCCAATCGCACAAAAAACACCAAGTTTGCTAGTGAATCAACAACCTACATCGACTATGGATTCCCCTATTTATACTAACATAGAAGATCCATTTACATTGGGCCAAGCCCATACCCCAAAGACCACAAAACGACTAAGCAAACCCACTATACATATCGAACCCAAAACCAATTATATAGCCCAAGACAGACGCAAACCTACACTAGTTAATACCCTTACAATATCCCCCTAGGTTTGTGTTGGCTTGGCGTCTTCAGCTTCACTGCTGCCTCCTCTTTTGCTTCTTAGCTTGTTCTTTTTGTTTCTTTTGTAGCTCAGGCAAGGTCGGTATATTCCTTCCCACATATGGACCAAACAGTTGCGTCTCAACTCTCGTGTCACACCCCCAAAATCCACACGCGGAGTACCACCGCTTGGAGGCGTGACATGACCAGGATCAAGCCACCAATCATATTGAACATAGCATATAATAATTAAAGTATTTCATAAAAATCCAACTCAATACAATTGATGTTCAAACCAAATGTAATTTTAGTAGCGGAAGCATAATATGAAAACCCAATGTATGTAATAAGTTCAAGTGTTATAAAGTTTAACATGGCATCCACGATCCATGCTCCACAACGACCTGCTCCTCCCTGTGCAAGCTCCATATGTACCTAAGGTCCTGCAAGGCATGCAGCAGAGAGTCAACAACTAGTTGAGCGAGTTCACAGTAAGTAAGTACGTAATGGTAATTCATATGTTCATTAATGGGGGCTTCCCATGTATGTATGTACTACTAGTGGGGGCTTCCCGTGGTTACAGTTATCACTAATGGGGGCTTCCCATATTTATCCTTACTAGACTATTTGCAACCATGAGTGTTCTTCTTAACCCGAGAACAGGAATACGTACAAGGTCACGTAGGTTTTACGTGAGTGCCCTTCCCCGAGGACAGTGGTACGCGTGGGGTTTACGTAGGTTTTACGTAAGTGTCCTTCCGACCCGGAAGACAGTAGTAGGTATGAGTTTACGTAGGTTTTACGTAAGTGTCCTCCCGACCCAGGAGACAGTGGTAGATACTAGTTTACGTAGGTTTTACGTAAGTGTCCTGACTAACCTGAGGACGATGGTATATAGTCTAGCAATAGCGTAAGTACGAGTAATTATCCAATTCAAATCTTCCAACCCAATTCCCAACCCGGGAATCCCATGCCTTGGCTGTGTGAACTCACCTTGGTTTGCTCGGTAAGGTTAGCGTATGTGTTCGTAATTTGATCAATCCAATCCTATTTTGGTTTCAGTACCAGTCAGTTATTTATTCAAGTAGATCACATACTGTTATTACACAAATATGAATAAACTTAGCACGTATTGTCACACGAGTTACAACGAATGTTCCAGTTATACACATATATGACATACTGGCCGATCATCACTAACATGGATAGTCCACTTAATTGAGCATGAAATTTCAACACACATTTAATTAACACTAACATATAATATCACTGTTATGTTTCATGAACCCAACCAATGTATCCGGCCCATAAAACCAGTCCAGCATTTTTCATTATATGCACATGAACACATTTAAAATACCATAAACACACATTTGGTTCCAATCCTTTGCACACGTTCACACACAGTGCATGCTATAACTATATATATATTGTTCTTTCAAGATGGCCGACAAGATTAGTATCCATAATAGTTCCCACATGCAACCTGACAACACAAGTGTGGTTGACCACTAAAAAGCATATGATTGGACCGATTATTAGGTTGTCACATTTATTGGCAATGATCTTGATATCAATTAATAGGTGCACATGCAAATATTTTAAAGGGTTAGTTAATGATATAAGGGTTGTGGAGGTAAACTGTTTGCCAACACTACGAACACACGCAACCCTTCCCTATATCTCATTAAAAGTCGGACTAGGTCACCACAACATAAAACTCGGACCCCCTTTGTCTCACACAAGAAATTCGGACAACATTGTCCCTTGTCAAAAGTCGGACCAATGTCCCTATGTTAAAGCTCGGACCAACATGTCTATACTCAAAAATTCGGACAACATAATTACAAACAAAAGTCGGACTTTATCCCCTAACATTCACAAAGTCGGACTCCCCCCTTAACCTTTAAAAGTCGGACCAAGTCCTTTTTAACAAACTCGGACTACATGTTGTGACACAAAACTCGGACATCATGCTACTTAAACAAAATTCGGACTATGTAATGTTAACACTCGGATTAAGGCTCCTTATAATAAAGCTCAGACTCTAGGGTTCTTGTAGAAATTCAGACCTTTTAATCATTCTAAAACTCTGACTTTTCAATCATGCGTGAATTCCCAAGATTATGTCACAGAATCAATAGAACAGTTACATTTTCACAAACTACGATCAAAACCCTAATTTCATATATTCACAGTGCGGAAATCAAATTAACCATCAATCGTTCCAACATATCATGCATCTTAATCATCAGGCAAATGATTGCACAACAATCATATTCATTTCTCAATAATCTGAATAAATCAATAAGCACAGAACTATCATATGAAGAACTAGGGTTTTAGCATGAGTCAATCAATCAACGATTAACAACAAACAATCATTAAACAATTACCTTGGATTGCTTCTAGATGGATTGGAAAATCAAACTTGATGCAAGAGAACTTGTAAAGCCAAGAATGATGAGAAGATGGTTGTAGGAAAGGAGAGGAGAATGTGAGAGTACGCGTTTTGATTCTTGTGTGATGATTAGTGGAGGAGATTAGGGTTAAGGGTGATTAAAGTTTCACTATTAGCACTAAACACCCTTAAGTATTATCTATAACATATTACATGCACAAGATACACAATTTACAGTTTCATCACCACATTCAGGTATTTGTCAAATCATTCATAAACCTTATCAAATCCAAAACGTATACAGTTACAAAGCAAACCAATTGTGCAAGTAAACACTAAACAAGCAGTGAACGTGCAATAAATGCGAAAGTGGAATCTCGGAAACTCGAGTTGTCACATCTCGTACGCTACCCTGACCATAACTTGAAGCTCATAATCTGGGCCACAGCTCCAGTCCAACTCTTTGCACACACCTCGTACTGAGGATCACTCTGAATTTGTGATTTTGCTAAGAGATTGATGTCCTTTTCACCAAAACACATCAAGTCTCGAGTATCTATGAACCTGTACTCAGCATCATCACATACAATCACTGCTTGACCAGAAATCAGATCATACATCCAAAATTGAAAGTTCTTCAGAGAATCATCAGGAAGTTCCTTCAGCAGTGGCACTGTATTCGCTTGTTTAGTCACAGGCCACTTCACAGTCTTGTAAGGCTTTCCTGTTGCAGGATCCAACACATCAGCATCTTCTTTAATAGTAGACTCAGCTAATTTCATATCTCTGAAGTTGACTCGAGCCTGTTGCTACAGCCTGTTGTAGAAATTAACTCTAATTTTGCAATTTGGATTCTTGACTTGATCATGAAATCCAGCATTGCTCAATTCTCTTAAATCAACTGGAGTCCAGGAGTTGAAATCTTCAGAATTCTTATAATACTCCACCTCATTATTCTTTCTCAACACAATAAACATTTCTTTCTCATCGTTGTATGCCCAGCTTTTATACCTGACCTATTGCCCTTCTTTTTCTTTTCGATGGTGATCACATACCGATCAGGTTTATCACCAAACTGCAAGTTCCTCTCAGCTCCCACATTCCTTATAACCACCATTCGCTTTCTTGGTTTCTGATTCACGGTGCGAGGAGCGCTTTCATAGTACCTGTTCATTGCATCCTCATGCTCTTTTCTCTGCTGCTCTCTCTCCTCAGCAGTAGACTCCTTTGGTGGATCAACAAATTCTTTAGGAAATTTTCCTTCAAGTTTCTGCTTCATATCCGTCACAATAGCACTAAGAGCTCCCAGGTTGGTTTCCAATTCATTGATCTTCTGATTTTTAACCACCAATTCGTCCATTAGACTAGCAATCTGAGCATCCTTGAATATCTTGTCTTCTCCAAGAGTATGGATTCTGCGCATCAAGATTGTTGTCTCATTCTCCTCAAAAAGATCTTCACTGTCGGAACTATCAGCAGTTGCAGCAGTTTCAGGAGTTTCAACTTGTTTTTGACTTAGCTGCTGTTTCAACTTGAGCAGCAGCAGATTGCAGTAACTCAGCAGCTCTAATTACATCAGCTTCAGAGGGGCCACTGCTTGAACCCTCACCTGGTTTAGGAGCAGGCATATACATCGCAGTTCTTTCATCCAAAATAAAGTCAATTATCTTGGGATTGAGTTCTAATGGTGTATAGTTGATCTTCGGTTGTGAAGTGTCAGTGGGGTTTGATGTCTCTGAGGTTGCTTGAATGTTTACCTCACCGCTGAGCCTAGGATCTCTTCTGCTTCGTTTCCTAGGAGGAATATCAGCGGCTGGTTCTTCTAAAGAGCAATCAACAGCAGTAGCTTCAGTTGTAGACACAGGTACATCATGAGGAGGGCTCACGTGAACTGTTTCTGCTTTAAGGCCTTCATCCATTATCCCTGTCTCTGTTTCACTTTCATCAACATGTTCATCTTCTTCTTCATCTTCAATCATCCTGTCATCTCCAACATCTTCCTCACTTTCAATACCAGTCAAATCTACGTTCTCAATAGGCTCTTGAACCCCAACAAGAGGTTCGATTATCTCTACATTGTGCTCCTCAGCCACAATAGCATTTATCTGAGTTGGTGCTGCTTCTTGAATCTCGGCAAAAGTTCCAAATTTTTCTAATGCGCGCTTGTTCTCATACTTGACCCCAACATTGTCTCTAGACTTATGATTTATCCATGTAAACACCAAATGATTCATCATCTTGGCATCATAGGTTTTCACAGTGACTGGCAGCTTAGGATACTTCTTTTCTAAGATCATCTGAGTAAATCTTGGGAATTTGTACCAGTACTTCACATTCAATGTTGTCACACCCCCAAAATCCACCTGCGGAGTATCACCGCTTGGGAGCGTGACTGACCAGGATTAAGCCATCAATCATATTGAACATAGCATAATATAAATAAGATAATTCGTAAAACCCAAATCAATACGATTGACGTTCTAAACCAAACATAGTATCAATAGCGGAAGCGTAATAATCAAAATCCAAAGTATGTAAATGTAAACCAAAGTAATGTTAAGTTTGATTGTTTAAACGTTTTAACATGGCATCCACGATCCATGCTCCACAACGACCCGCTCCTTCCTAGTGCAAGCTCCATAAGTACCTAAGGTCCTGCAAGGCATGCAGCAGAGAGTCAACAACTAGTTGAGCGAGGTCACAGTTAATAGTTCAGTAATAGTATAGTGTGAGTAGTAGTATGTTCGTTCGTTATATCATATGTCATATTTCCATCGCGACCTCCCAGGCAGGTATGCGAAGATGTTAGGGGATGTTCCTCCCAAGTATTCTAGACTAGGTTTATTAGTATCGCGGCCTACCAGGCAGGTGTGCGAAGATTAGTAAGTTTAGTTCGCGGCCTTCATAAGGCAGGTGTGCGAAGTCAGTCATAATATCGCGGCCAACCCTTGGCAGGTGTGCGAAGATCAGTTCAGTAAGTGTTACTAGTCTAGTCGTATCTTATCGTTCAGTTCTATCATCTGAGTATACACAATAATTCCTCAAATCCCATTCCCACCCGGGAACCCCATGCCTTGGCTGTGTGAACTCACCTTGGTTTGCTCGGCAGATACACAGAAAGTTCAAGTAAGCTATATGGTGATCAACCACGTCCTAGCATGGTTATCATACACGTCAGGTTCGTATTCGAATATAGCACGTATGTTTTACACGTATTGTGGCAAATATAATCATGGCATACACAAGTATTCATAGCAGTCCAATAGCAGTCACGTAAACAAGTCCAAGTATCCGGCCCAAATCAATTGGGCTCGTGATAGTGCAAGTCCAATAATAATGTGCAAGTGTTCACGGTCTCGAGTCGAGACTAACGATCCCGAGTAGAGACTAAGCGGTCTCGAGTTGTACTGGTTTCGAGGTCTCGAGTCGCAACAAGGAGATCTCGAGTGGTCAAGGTCAAGTCGAGACTACACGGTCTCGAGTCGCAACGGGACTCGCAAACGCTGGTCTCGAGTTGTGCTGTTTGTGTGCGAGTGTTGTGGTCTCGAGTCGAGACTAAGGGTTCTCGACTCGCAACCCTGGTCGAGACAAGCAGATTGTAACAGTTTCCTTATTATCAGCTCAATCAGTTCCGTAATATCAGCAAACAGATTAGGCAGTTTCGTAAACAGATCAAATCAACAATTAATCCATATTCAAGCATGTTCATAATCATCATCATCAAGAACAAACAATCGGATCAACATACAACCCTAAACCGAATCATTTAACTATTATGTAACCGGATTCTAGACCAAACATGCCATCCTAACCCGAAAACATATTATCACAGCCGGTTTAACAAGCAATATTCGGACTAATTATCATATTGCCAATCATACATGCAGCCGATTTCATGAACACTAAGAATCAATAACATAATAATTCATGCTAACAAGAACCCTAGATCATGTAATCCGATTAATAACAACATCATATTAAACATGAAATTAGTAAACATACACTAACCGGATTCGAAGAATAAAAACCCGTAAGGTCTCGAGTTGCAAGAGGGTTGTCGCCGGCTTCAAGAGAGAGAAGGAGAGTGTGTAGGGTTTGTGAACTTTGTGTATGTTTGGTAAAAAATGTGAGATGTTTACAACACCTCATATGTTATGCGATTTGGGGGATGGGCCGAACCCATCTTTGGGTTGCCTCTTGGTCTCGAGTCGGCCAAACATACATGGGCCAAGTGGGTTGTGTAATTGGATAAATGTTCGGTTCATGTAAAAATATACACAATCACACATCACATAATCACGCATTCATTCAATCAGTATAGTTCACATAAGCACGTAACGTTACACGAAAGTAGGTTCGAAATACGAGTTGTCACATTATCCCCATCTTAAAAGAAATTTCGTCCCGAAATTTGGTACGCACTCACCGAGGAAGCTAGGTAGGTTATATAATTCACTGGTTTTCCTGGGGTGTCACATCCTCCCCCCGTTGATCTGGAATTTCGTCCCGAAATTCCGCAGTAGTAGCTTCAGCCTCAGTAGTGGTTGCATTGGTTTCGAATAACTGGGGATACTTTTCTGTCATCTGGTCTTCATGTTCCCAGGTGTACTCTGGGCCACGTTTGGAGTTCCAATGAACTCGGACGAGAGGGATTCTCTTGTGCTTGAGGACCTTAACATCCCGGTCCGTGATTTCTACAGGTTCTTCGACGAAGTGCAACTGTTCGTCGATAGTGAGCTCTTTCACGGGAATTATGAGGGTCTCATCTGACAAGCACTTCTTCAGATTCGACACGTGAAAAACGTTGTGAACTGCCCCGAGTTCAGCTGGTAGGTTCAGTCTGTAGGCTACTTTGCCTATTTTCTCAACGATTTCGAACGGTCCGACATACCGTGGATTGAGCTTGCCTCGTTTACCAAATCGAACCACACCCTTCTAGGGTGAGACTTTTAGTAAAACCCGGTCCCCGACCTGAAATTCCAACGGTTTCCTACGCTTATCCGCGTATGCTTTCTGACGGTCGCGTGCTGCCGCCATGCGTTGTCGTATTTGTGCAATCTTTTCCGTGCCATCCACTACAATCTCCGGACCCGTGATCTGACTATCCCCCACCTCTGCCCAACAGAGAGGTGACCGGCATTTACGCCCGTACAATGCCTCAAATGGAGCGGCTTGTTTGCTGGTGTGATAACTGTTATTATATGAGAACTCCACCAAAGGAAGATGCTTTTCCCAGCCGTTGCCGAAATCGATAACACATGCCCGAAGCATGTCTTCGAGAGTCTGGATCGTTCGCTCAGACTGCCCATCCGTCTGAGGGTGATATGCTGTGCTCATGTCTAACCGTGAGCCAAAAGATTTGTGCATCGCTTGCCGTAGCTCTGACGTGAATCGTGCATCCCGATCCGAAATGATGGAGGTGGGCACCCCGTGCCTCGAAACAACTTCTTTAAGGTAGACGTCTGCGAGAGTGGAGAACTTATCCGTTTCCTTTATAGCCAGGAAGTGTGCAGACTTGGTGAGTCGATCCACGATCACCCATATAGTATCATTCCCACGTTGGGATCTGGGTAGGCTTGTAACAAAATCCATGGAAATTTCTTCCCATTTCCATTGCGGTATCTTGGGCTGCTGAAGTAGACCCGCTGGTTTCTGATACTCCACTTTGACTTTTGCACATGTCAAACACTTGCCAACGTAAGTTGCTATGTGGGCCTTCATACTAGGCCACCAATATGTAGTTCTGAGATCGTGGTACATCTTATCCGACCCTGGATGTACCGAGTAGCGAGACTTGTGTGCTTCGTCCATCACAAGCTCTCGTAAACCGCCATAAAGTGGGACCCAAATACGCCCCGTCACATAGTATGCGCCGTCTTCCTTTTGTTCCATTCGTTGCCTTGAGCCGCGTAAAGCTTTAGCCTTGACGTTTTCGGGTTTTAAAGCTTCTATCTGAGCAGTTCGTATCTGTGCAGGAAGACTGGACTGAATAGTGAGCTGCAAGGCTCGTACGCGTCTAGGTAGAGTGTCTTTCCGGCTGAGGGCATCAGCCACAACATTGGCTTTGCCTGGATGGTACTTGATGGCGCATTCGTAATCATTCGGAAGTTCAACCCATCTTCGTTGACGCATGTTCAAGTCCTTTTGCTTAAGGATATGCTCGAGACTCCTGTGATCGGTGTAAATCGTGCACCTGGTACCGTACAGGTAGTGTCGCCACATCTTAAGCGCGAAAACAACAGCTCCCAGCTCTAAATCGTGCGTCGTATAGTTCCGTTCATGAATCTTAAGTTGCCTCGAAGCGTAAGCAATAACTTTATCTCGTTGCATCAATACACAGCCAAGCCCCTGTATCGATGCATCACAATAGACCACGAAATCATCCGTGCCTTCTGGCAATGAGAGAATAGGTGCGCTGCAAAGCCTATCCTTTAGGTACTGAAAAGCGGTTTCCTGGGAATCTCCCCAACGGTAGGTGACACCTTTCTGTGTCAACATAGTGAGCGGCTGTGCGATCTTGGAGAAGTCTTTGATAAATCGTCTGTAATACCCCGCCAAACCCAAGAATTGGCGTATTTCCGTTGGTGTACGCGGTGCAGGCCAGTTCCTGATCGAGTCTACTTTGGATGGATCGACATGAATCCCATCCCTGTTCACCACATGGCCTAAGAAGTGGACTTCTCGAAGCCAGAAGTCGCATTTTGAAAGCTTGGCGTACAGCTGTTCCTTTCGAAGAAGTTCCAAAATAAGTCGTAGATGCTGTTCGTGCTCCTCTTGGCTCTTGGAGTAAATCAGAATATCGTCGATGAAGACAATCACAAACTTGTCTAAGTACGGCTTGCACACCCTGTTCATCAGATCCATAAATACGGCAGGCGCGTTCGTTAACCCGAATGGCATGACAAGAAACTCGTAGTGGCCGTAGCGAGTTCTGAATGCGGTTTTGGAGACGTCCTCATCCCGGACTCTCAGCTGATGATACCCTGACCTCAAGTCTATCTTGGAGTAGTAGCACGACCCTTGCAACTGGTCGAATAAGCCGTCTATGCGTGGAAGAGGATAGCGGTTCTTCACCGTCACCTTGTTCAGTTCACGGTAGTCGATGCACATCCTAAAAGTGCCATCCTTCTTTTTCACGAAAAGTACTGGAGCTCCCCAAGGCGATGAGCTTGGACGAATAAAGCCCTTTTCCAAGAGCTCTTGTAGCTGCTTCGACAGTTCTTCCAGCTCGGTTGGAGCTAAACGATACGGTGCTCGAGCTATGGGTGCTGCTCCTGGAGCTAGCTCGATTCGAAACTCGACCTGGCGATGAGGCGGTAAGCCAGGTAAATCTTCAGGGAACACCTGAGGAAAATCGCGTACTACTGGAATATCCTCCAACTTCTTTTCTTTCGCTGATGCATCAGTAACAAGTGCCAGAATAGCAGTGTGACCCTTCCGCAAACATTTCTGAGCCTTTAAGAAAGAGATGATGCCAACCACAGCACCACTCTTATCGCCTTGAACTTCGAGAGGTTCCTTACCCGAATGAGGAATACGAATGATCTTCTCCTTACATAGGATCTCTGCTTGCTGCTTGGACAACCAATCTATGCCGATGACGATGTCAAAACTACCCAGAACTATGGGTATAAGATCAATCGAGAAGGTCTGACCAGCTAAAACGATGCTACAACCCTTGACTACATGTGCGGCTTCTACACTTTTACCATTCGCTAACTCTACGACATGTTTGGTGTTTAGGGGTGTTGGTGTACGTTTTAACAATTTTTACTCATTTTCAAGGACATATAACTTGTATCAGCACCCGAATCAAATAAGACAGTAACGTAAATATCGTCGAGAAGAAACTTACCCATAACCACATTGGGATCATTCACTGCGTCGCCCCGACCTAGTACGAATGCACGACCCCGAGCTTCATTGCCATTGTTGTTGTTGATTCCCCCGTTGTTGTTGTTGTTGTTCCCGTTGCCCTGATTGTTGTTGTTGCGATTCTGGTTCTGGTTCTATTGAGGGCAATCACGTTTGTAGTGGCCTTCAGCCCCACACTGGAAACATCCCCGGTTCCCACGCTGTGGCTGCTGCTGCTGGTTCTGTGGAGCTGGCGGTGGGAGTTGCTGGTTCTGATTTGTTGGCCGTGAGCTTCTACAATCCTTTGCCTCATGACCCGGCTTGAGGCATCTTTGACAACGTTCCCTGCGACATCTCCCACTGTGGTGTTTGTTGCACCTATTACACCACGGGTGGATTCCCCGATATCCACTCTGTCCCTGACTGCCTGACGACTGCTGATTCGGACTCTGGTAGTCGTTGGTGCGACGTTGCTGCGCTTGAGACTGAACAGAAACTGATCCCTTGCTGGAATCCCCATCCCACTTTCTTTTGTTCTCGCTGGGTGTGGCAGAAGTAGTAGCTGGAGTAGTAGTAGCAGTAGTGGTAGCACTGATGCGTTTTGGCAGTTTGTTCTGATCCACTGCCTGATCGGTGAGTCGGTGAGCAAGACGCTGAATGTCTTGGATGTTGTTGAGGTTAGCCGACGTCACGTGGCTCTGAATCTCTGGCGCAAGCCCCTTAAGATACAACTCGATGCGCTTAACTGGAGGGTACACCATCGTTGGACATAAGATGGCCAGTTCATTCGACCGTTTCGTGTAAGCCTCAATCTCTGACCCCGTCATCTTCAGGTGGTATAGCTCATTCTCCAACTTGTGAATGTCGTCTTGTATGCAGTACTCACGTTTAATCAATTCCTTGAAATCCTCCCAAGGTGTGGCGTTAGCAGCTGCCAACCCTAGGATCTGTACTTGCGCGTTCCACCAGGTGAGCGCAATCCCTTCCAACGTGCCAGTGGCATACTTGACCCTGCGAGCCTCAGAGCATTCGCACATTTCAACACTGACTCTAGCTTCTCAAACCAATGGAGGAGTCCCACTGCCCCCTCGGTGCCACTGAAAGTACTTGGACGACAGTCCATGAAGTTTTTGAAAGTGCAGACAGGCTGCTGAGCGTGCTGGCCTATCGTGTACGAATAGGACAAAGTTAAATACGAGAGTTAATGTAGGATCTAAAGATCCTAGTGTGAGTCTATACTGCAGGGTATACTACCTGCTTGAGCAGCTGCAAGTGCCGCAGCAATTTGTTCATTAACGAAAGCCGTCAACTGGGCTTGAGTCATGTTCACACGTCCAGACATGATCTTCATAGCAAATGCAACATGAGTTAGAGAAGTTTGCGAATAGAGCGATGACAGAAGAGTGTAAGCACATAGGGGTTCTCATGTAACGACGTATAGTAAGCAATGTAATCTAAGCATACTACGAGCAAAGTTCTATATAGTTCTAGCAAGCAGGTAATAAACATAAACCTTATTACCTAGGATGTTGAGTCTTGCACGTGGAGCGAAGCGTCGTTGTGGATCGTTGAGAGCACTGTTCTGGTTATAGTCTGGTTTTAATAAAAACGTTTTCCCATATTAAAACCAAGTTCTCTATAACCAATGGCTCTGATACCAATCTGTCACACCCCCAAAATCCACCTGCGGAGTATCACCGCTTGGGAGCGTGACTGACCAGGATTAAGCCATCAATCATATTGAACATAGCATAATATAAATAAGATAATTCGTAAAACCCAAATCAATACGATTGACGTTCTAAACCAAACATAGTATCAATAGCGGAAGTGTAATAATCAAAATCCAAAGTATGTAA